>NC_089499.1:53370033-53670576 GCF_036850765.1 Saccopteryx bilineata | reverse complement strand
TCAATGTCCTTTTTTATATTTGCTATCTTTTTATTTAGGTGTTCATAATGACCAACTATTGTTGTTCTAAGCTCTTTGAACATCCTAAGAATCATTATTTTAAACTGTGCATCCAGTAATTTGGTTATATCTGACTCATTCAGGTCCTTCTCTGGGGATTTCTCTTGATTCATTTGGATTGCATTTTGTCTGTGTATAAGAAGGGTTTGGCCATAGGAGTCCAATGGGTGTTGCCTGTGTGTTCCCTAGGTGGGATCTCTCTGCAGGCTGGCTACCCCCTCTGCCACTGCCTAGGGCATTCTTGTATGGGAGTTACCAGCGCCAGCCTACTGCAGCTGTCACTGAGGTTTCTGCCTTTCCTCCATGGGAGGGGCTGTCTTCAGGTGCCCTGCTCTACCAGCCTCAGCCAGTCTGGGTCTTGGACCTGCCCCCGTGGGTGGGGTTGTGCACCACACACCGGCCATAAGCCTCTGCACCAAGAGCAGAGGTGAGCACCTTTGCTCAGCTGCCAGTTTCCACCTTTTCCCCCCTGGGCTTCAGCCCCACCCCTGCTTTCAGAACCAGCTTGCCCGTGGGCCCACAAACCTCAGCTCTGCAGGCGGGGTGCTGTGGGCACACTCATCTGTGGATCTCCGCCTTTTCCAGGCTGCAAGCATCACCTTTGCAGGTCAGGCAAGGCTGCAAGTTGTTGCTCAGCGGTGGATCTCCGCCCATTCTGGGGCTCCCGCCCTTCCCCCACAGGCAGGGCTGTAGGCAGGCTGGAAGCCAGGCTAGACCACTTTTGCACTTCTCCTCCACCCCTCGCCCAGCTCATGCCCCGCCTCAAGGGTGGCCAGACCCGCTTCCACCCCCACTGACAGAACCTGCTACCAAATCCGCTTCCTCCCACCCTCCAGCAAGCCCTCAGCAGGGTGGGGGTGCTGCAGGTCAGACCCTAACAGTTCATACTGTAGTCCCAAAAGCTCCCTCCTTCTAAGAGACTCTGCTCTGAGTGCCGTTGGGGGAGAGCTTGTTTGGCTGGTGTCCTGCTTCCCTTTGCTGGTATTGCTGGTTCCAGGGGAAATATTCAATTCAGATTTGGGGAGTGACTCAGCCCAGGGGTTAGGGTGGCTGTCCCTCAAAGTGTTTCTCCCTGTACCTCCTAGATTACATTCTCTTCCCACTGCTCTGATCCTCTCCTCTCTTCCAGTCCCCTGGAGCCCCGGGTGGGTGGTTGAGAAAGAGGTTTTCTGCCGGTCCCTTTAAGAAGAATTCAGGGTCTGAGAAAACTGTCTCTTTCTCACAAATAATATCCTGACTTGTTTCATAGCTAAGTACTGTCTGTATGCCTCTTCTAGGCTCTGGGGCTGCAATCTGGGGCTTTGTTCCTGGGGCTCAGGATCCTCCCCCTCTGCTAAACTCTCTTCCTGCCACACGAGTCTCTCCAGGCTGTCGTTCACTCCAGGGAGCTGGGCAGCCCTCTCTGTGTTTCCGCTTTCCTGCCAATTTCAACGTGGCTTCTTCAGTGTTCCTTGGTTGAAGAGTCCTCTTGGACTAAATCTAAGATAAAAATAAAAATTTGATAAAGCCCCAACTTTATGATTTGTTTTATTTTAGAAAATCGGTGCTTATAAAAATGAAAACATAATAACAGACTAGTATATTTTTAAAAGTGTATTGTTGTAATTTTTCTTAACAATCTTCTTAAGATAGAAGACCATCTTGTTTCCTTTCTTCTGTTATTTTTCAGCTTATTCATTAATGTGTTAATTTTTGATTCATTTATTTATGTGACAAATCTTTATTAAGAACCAATTTACACTCAGTATTCACTGGTGTAAAAAATATAATGAGTAAGATTAGATTCCTTCTATCACATGCTCACTATCCAACTGATAAGACAAATATATATGCAAGTTTACAAAGTATGACAAGAGCCATGATAAAGTATAGGACTGAATCTGCAATAGAATTAGGGGAATTGGAATATAGGGAATTCTTAGGTCTTTGCTGAATGGCTTAGATACAAACTGAATGCATTCAAAGCAAATAAAACACATCAAATACAGTTATCACTTAGCTCTTCTGTAGGCCAAAGATTAGAAAACTTCAATATTATCATAACCTCATTGCTTTGTTCTCAGGGAAAAAAATGTCAGATCTAATATAAGTTATTTCAATAGTTCCTTTTTAATCCTCAAAATTTATGATTCCACTATCCACTTCTGTGCAAACATTAAATATTGTATAATAAATGCTTTAGTGTTTCAACATAGATAAAAAAAAACATTATATTACAGGTTTACTCACAACTGAGTTGATATAAGGGATGTGTTGAGTTTCTTCAGTTATAGGATTTATTTGGCAAGGAAAGGTATAAAATATATTATTTGAAAGCCTTAAATCCCAAGCATCTCTTTCCATTTATTCCAGATAATGAAAGTGTGGGCTGAGTCCATTTTAATATGGAAGACATAGGCAAATTTGGCATGACTACACAGCCTCTCCTCTTGCTTCACCTATCATCCCAACTGGATAAAGAGTTGTAAAGGATGTTCCTCTTTTTTTCATCTCTGAACAACTGATTATATGAGGAGTAAACATTCGACCAAACCATACTGAGCGTTAGAATCAGTTAGCCTGAGTTTTGGCTCTAAGAGTTGGTACGAAAGACACCGTGAGGAAGCAGAGGAAGTTCTCTGTAGGTAGTAGAGTGCAGCAGATGAGTAGAGGTAAGAAGGGAAGAGAGCAAGCTGTCCTAAAGTGAAAAAGAGAGTAGGTGGGGAGCAGCTACCTGAAACCTTCCTGCCTTTTCAGCTCCATTTCTGAAAGACCCAGCTGAACCATGTTGGTCTGGTTCCATGTTGCACATGCTTCTTAAGGACTTCATGCCTGTCTGGTGTGTGTGTGTGTGTGTGTGTGTGTGTGTGTGTGTGTGTGTGTGTGTGTGTGTGTGTTTATCTGTGTCTCTATATGAGAGAGAAAGAAAGCTTGGGTTGGTTTATCTGCATTGAAACCAAAATAATTGCAGTTTGGAAATGCCAGTTGAGTTGTGGTGATAATTTTTTTTCTGCTGGTAGCCAGCTTTACCAAGCACATTGTCATATTGGACAATATTCCCTGGTATGAATTACAGTGTCCCATACCCTCTTTGTAAAACTTTGCCATGGGCTTGGAGTCAGGAAGACAGTCTAGTAATCACAAAGGAACCTTGCCTGTATAAATGTCTTCCAAGACATGGGACATACTTCCATCAGTCTTTGGTGTGCTTGCTTTGTTAAAATAAAAGCTAAACTGTTGTTTAATTAGAATGCCAAAAATATATAGCATTTTATATCTTCCTCAACCACAAAAGGGCTTATCCATCTTCATGTTCATCAGTGAAGTTGAATTTGATCTACATTAGCAAAACTCAGAAAAAGGTAGCGTTTTGAGCCAGTATATCAGACCAAGGAAAGTCCATGGTTTCTAAAGGCAATATGCTACATTTCAATATGACTTCTTGTGACATTTGGCATACCATACTCCCTGGGTTTTGGCTTCATCATTCGGTAAGTGAGATTTTTCTGCTTCTTGGAATTGTGACAACAATTATGTCATAATTGTTAAATGAGTAAGCACTGGAACTAGTCTTTTAGATTCAAATCCTGGCTCTTCTACAAATTAGCTTTGTGACCACTGGCAACATATTTGATACATGTGATGACTTTTTGCCTCAGTTGTGCATCTACAAAATTAAATAACAATGGGTTCTAGTTATAGGCTCTCCTCAGAAGTCAATAGGATAAAACGCATTAAGCACTGATACAAATGCTGGTCAAACCAGGCACAGAGCAAGAACTCAGCAAAGTACTTTCATTAAGTGCTTACTATTATAAAGTGCTTTGTAAATTCTACAGCAATGTGGACATGTGGTGATATTGAAACAAAGCTTTCTTGTGGCACAAGATGATATATTTTGAGCTAATCTTCAAAGCACCTACAATTGATGGCTGGCTTGCTAATGGTTTAGTCTGAAATTTCATCTCCTTATAAAAGGACCAGCTAAGTAGAAATAGTCTAGAAATGAGCACTCTTGTGGGACTGAACAGGTATATGAAAAGCTTTTATCACCATCACCAGACTCGCAGGTAAGGAGAATGCCTTCGTTTCTAGGGATTTAACTTGGCACCTTTCATGGACAGTAGCCTTTTTCTAAAAAGAAAAGAAAAAAGGCTTCTCTTCTTTTTGTGCTGGCAGAGGTGGTGGAAAATGCTTCTCTTTGCCGCCTTCAAATTTCCTTAAGCTCTTTTTCCTCCAAGACGGGTACAAGATAGGATAATGGATGAGGCTTTCTGATTCCATGTATTTGGATGTTTCTAAAGCAAGTATGAGACATTGGAAATAAAATTTGTTTTAAAATATAGTTTTTAAAAGAGAACAAGGTAGAGATCCCCAGATTTATTTTTATGTATTTTTTATTCTATATGAGTATGATGCTATTTGCAATGATAAAACAGATACTTTATATGGCTTTGTTATCAAATCAAGAATATTTCATAAAGCTCCCTCCTGCGTTTCATACCTCTTTTGTCTTATTAGTGAGTCAGAGGTTTTCTAAATTGCTAGCGATTGGAGATTTCAATGAATTGTGACTTTTCCCCTCTACCGCCTTTCTTTAGAAAATGTTTGCATCATTAATACTGGTGGGTGGGGCAATACTTACCAATCTATTTTCATGATCATTTAACGGCAGCCAGATGTTTCTTTCTAGAACTTTATGCTTTCCCTTTTACTCAAGTTTTTCTGAGAAGTCTGGAGACTTTTTTTCAGGTACTCTTTAAACTTTATTACTCTAAATGTGAAAATCTGACCAGTAGCAGCAGCTGCACCACTCTGGGGAGAGGGGTGTTAGGAATGCAGAATTTTGCACCACCTCAGACATACTCAATCAGAATCTGGAGTTTTAAAATGTCGCTCCACAGTTCCCATACATGTTAAAACCTGAGAAGCGCTACATGAAAATACCACAATTCTACCTTCCCAAAGCTTTCAGAATATGTCTCTTCGAGCCAGGATGATGAACTAGATCAGTATTTCCAATATTGAATTTGACAGCTGGTGTTACAGAAAAAAAAAATGGAGTATTAGTTTCTTGTTTACTACTATAGCAGAATATTTTTATTACCTTAAAATTAGTGCCTTAAAACTAATATATGAAACAAAATGTATTCTCTTACAGTACTGGAGGTCTGAAGTCCAAAACCAGTCTCAGTGGTCTAAAAATCAAGATGTGTACAAGGCTGTCTTCCTTCTGGACTCAACAATTCATTTCTTGCATTTTCCAGATTCTTGCATTTGACCCCATTCCTTGGCTACTTCCATCATTGAGGCTAGTAAGGGAGCATCTTCAGACTTCTCTCTGACTCTTGCTTTCCTCTTTCAGTTACAACAGCCCTTGCAATTATTCCAGGCCCACTAGATAACCTAGGATAATTTCCCAGTTCAAGGACAGCTGATTAACCACCTTAATTTTATCTGCAACCTTAATATTTCCTTGCAATAAAACAGTCACATGCCTGACCAGGCACTGGCGCAGTGGACAGAGCGTCAGACTGGGATGCCAAGGACCCAGGTTCGAGACCCTGAGGTCGCCAGCTTGAGCGCAGGTTCACCTGGTTTGAGCAAAAATCTCACCAGCTTGGACCCAAGGTCACTGGCTCGAGCAAGGAGTTACTTGTTCTGCTGAAGGCCCGCAGTCAAGGCACATATGAGAAAGCAATCGATGAACAACTAAGGTATCGCAACAAAAAACTGACGATTGATGCTTCCCATCTCTCCGTTCCTGTCTGTCTGTCCCTGTCTATCCCTCTCTCTGACTCTCTCTCTGTCTCTGTAAATAAAAAAATAAAAATAAATAAATAAATAAAGGAAACATTAAAACAGTCACCATTTCTGGGGATTAAGGATTGGGCATTTTGGAGGTGTCATTATTCTGCTTATACAAAAAAAAACCTGTGACCCAGTAAACATGGGCAACATTGACTAAACGTAAGTTAATAAGTGTCCTTCCTGCAGGACATCTCAAAATCTATAGTATATTAAAGTCACATCATAAAACACTGAGGGTAAGATGTATTATGCAATAATCCCCATGTGTTTGGCCACAGCACTCTTTTATTAACATTTCCCAAAAGAGGAGACTTGGGGAAATGTGGGCCAGAGGGAATATGCCTTTCTCCTTTCCATCTACCGAGGGTCAACCAACACACCACGGAGCCCAGAACTTCAAGATTGAAAGTTAGGTTTTTATTACTGGACCTGATATCAAACATTTTAATTGTAGGCAGATTGCTTTACTCTGCTCTTTCAATTCTCATTGCTTTATTGGGAAACCTATATTCACATCTGGAACCCACCATTTATGCTTTATGCAGCCTTGGTTTTAATATATTGAATTCTAAATTCTGAGTTGTAGAGAATGTTAAGAACATGTACCCTGATTTATTAATGTCACCCCATTAAAATTCATAATAATAATAAAAAAGAACATGGGTTTTCTGCCTGACCAGGCAGTGGCACAGTGGATAGAGTGTCGGACTGGGATGCCGAGGACCCAGGGTTGAGACCCCGAGGTCGCCAGCTTGAGCGTGGGCTCATCTGGTTTGAGCAAAGCTCACCAACTTGGACCCAAGGTTGCTGGCTTGAGCAAGGGGTTACTCAGTCTGCTGTAGCCCCACGGTCAAGGCACATATGAGAAAGCAATCAATGAAAAACTAAGGTGTCGCAACGAAAAACTGATGATTGATGCTTCTCATCTCTCTCCGTTCCTGTCTGTCTGTCCCTATCTGTCCCTCTCTCTGACTCTCTCTCTGTCTCTTTAAAAAAAAAAAAAAAAAAAAGAACATGGCTTTTCTCAGACAACCCATATTAGAATGCTAACGCTATAGGTATGTGACCCCAAAAAGGTATTTAAACTTTTTGTATTTCAGTTTTCACATTTGTTAAATGAAGGCTATAGTAGTGTAAACCTTATGAAACTTAACTTACATTACATAATGCACACAAAATACTTGATGCAAAGCCTGGCACATACTAAGTACTCATAAATGTTTTAATGAGTTTTATTTTTTGCTATTATTATTATTATTATTATTATTACTATTATTAGAAAATAAGCATAGGCCCTGGCCGGTTGGCTCAGTGGTACAGCGTTGGCCTGGCTTGCGGAAGTCCCGGGTTCGATTCCCAGCCAGGGCACACAGGAGAGGCGCCCATCTGCTTCTCCACCCCTCCCCCTCTCCTTCCTCTCTGTCTCTCTCTTCCCCTCCCGCAGCCAAGGCTCCATTGGAGCAAGGATGGCTCCATGGCCTCTGCCTCAGGCGCTAGACTGGCTTGGTCATGACAGAGCGACGCCCCTGAGGGGCAGAGCATCGCTCCCTGGTGGGCGTGCTGGGTGGATCCCGGTCGGGCGCACGCGGGAGTCTGTCTGACTGCCTCCCCTTTTCCAGCTTCAGAAGAATCAAAAAAAAAAATTAAAAAGAAAATAAGCATAAACATCAAAGTCCTATGTAAACATATAAGTAGTATAAGAAGGATGTCTTGTTTCTCTTGGGGATGTTAATGCATCTGAAAGAGTCTTTTGACTAAAATTATTGAAAAAATTGTAAGCTAGGATTTACTGTTAAATGCAAATCAGGGAGAAGAGTTTGCAGAGGGATTTTGTTGGATGAATGAGTTTTATTTAAAGGTTTTTGGGGCCTTTATGGCAGAAATGTTTTTATCAAGAGTAATATTTCAGATGATAAAAATGTAGCCATCTTGAGCCAAATCACTGAACAATCCTTCAAAGTTTTACACATGGATTTTTAGTGGCAGTTAAAAAGTTCACAAAGAAGAATTATTGACACAAAAAATAATTCAGGAGTTTTTTTAAAAAATAAACAAGGTTCGTGATCCAATGTTTTATTTTAAAATTGTAATAAAACCAATTATATATGAAAGGTAATTCCAACAACATATTAATCAAACCAATTCAGAAAATTAGGTCTTGTAATTTAAAGTATTGCCTATAACTCTATAAAGCAACAGTTTAAGTATAACTGGAACAACAGTGTCAATATATTTCCTGAGTGAAGAAAACATAATCAGAAATCTTAATTTGTCTCTATTGCATTCAAATACCACAACTAATTGTGATAGAAAATAAGCTTTGAAAAAAATGAAGGAAACTCACTAATTTCCCTGGGTTTAATTACCTAGGTGGAAATCATTATACTTATTTACAAAATGCTGGTACCAAAGTACCATAGGTTTTGGCGTCGGGAGTAAGGAATGTATAGTGTGGTGTGTGTGTGTGTGTGTGTGTGATGTGTATGTGCATGGTATGTGTGGTGTGTGTGTAGTATATGATGTATGTATATGTGATATGTGTGATGTGATGCATGTGTATGTGAAATATGCATGTGTATGTGGTTGTTTGTGATATGTATGGTATGGTATGTGTGGTGTATGACATGTTTGTATGTGTCTATGACGTGTGTAGTATGGTATGTGTGGGGTGTAGTGTGTGTGTATGTATGTGTGATGAGTGTTGTGTTTATGGTGCGTGTGTATGTGATGTGGTGTGGTGTGTGTGTGTGTGTGTGTATGCACTTTCTCTTGGATCTGCATACTAATGCAGATGACTGATGCTAACAGTCAAAATGGACAGATAAGTTGAAAAATATAACCATTCCATCTCATAATAAGATGGAACATGCCATCTGCTTTGAATAGGGAGATCTGGTTTATAAAAGGTTGGACCAGTGAATTTGCAAGTTGTGACTTTTCTGACTCTTCAGTCCAGTTTGGACTTAATGAACTCTCAATAGAACACTGACTAGGACACCTAGTGCTGGCTTTTCATGTTCTAATTCAAGTTTCCCCCAAAGATGGCCCTTGATATATTCTAATTGTCATGTAATTATTTTATATTGTGTTATGTAATTAGACATAGTTTTGAAATGAAACTTTATTTACCTCCTGGCTGGTCTTGGGCAAATCATCCCCTCACCTTTTTCTCCATTTATGAAGCAAAACTATTGTTTGCCTTAGGGGCATATGTAACATTTGACATTCAAAGTAAATAATTTTTAATAACTTCTACATGACAGAATTACTTATAATAATGATCATGAAATGAATAACAGTAATGATGGAGAAAAAGCAAGTGGCAAAAATCTTTTGTTTGTGCTTTTAATAAAGTCATAAATATACAAATGAAAATTACTGTATAAAACAGGAACACAATAAAAGATGAAATTTAAATATTACATCTTTATATTAGTTGAACTGTTGCAGTAACAAATAATGACATCACAGTTTCTGTTTGGACTTTAACTTTTTTTTTCTTCTTCTTTTTCCAAGTGAGAGTAGGGGAGATAGACAGACAGACTCCTGTATGTGCCCCAACTGGGATCCACCTGGTAACTCCTGTCTGGGGCCTATGTTCTGCCCCTCTGGGGCCATGCACACAACTGAGATATTTTTAGCCCTTGAGGTAGAGGCTCCAGGGAGGTTGATGTGCTTGAACCAACTGAGCCATGGCTGTGGGAGATTAACAGAGAGAGAGAGAGAGAGAGAGAGAGAAAGGGGTGGAGAAGCAGATGGTTGCTTCTATTGTGTGACCTGACCAGGAATTGAACCCGGGACTTCCATATGCCAGGACAACACTCTACCACTGAGCCAACCAGCCAGGGACTAGAAACTTTAACTTCTGTGAATTTGTCAACTATTTTGTAAAAATTGATGTTCTTTACCTATTCATATTTAATAGACAATTTAGCCACATTTGTTCATCTGTATTTTTCAAAGTTGATCAAAGAACACTTAATTAATTTTATTTCAGAAAGCTTTTTTTTCTAGGAAGCTATAGATATGCTAATAAAAAAATCTTAAGGATAAACCTAAGGTTTGCTCAAATTTATGAAATTCTTATTTCATCATAACTTTTAGAAATTGCCATGAAACACGTCTTTATTGCTTTGTGACTGATTTTTCAAATGTCTCTACATTTGAAAATTTTTCTCTAAAATATCTTTATCAAAGCATTCATTTAAATTGTTTATTATATAATTTTTCACACCTTCACCTTCATTGTTTATTGCAAATATATGGTTTAAATGCCAGAATAAGCAGTACTGTCGGAGTTGGGTGTATGAAGTGTGCTTGACATGATCTTGAATGATTCCTAATATGAACTTACCCTTGAAATGAATATGTGTAACTGATTCTGCATGTGTTTGAAGCCAACTGCATAATTTGAGATTCTCTGAGTTTATTTCCATGTAGAATATAACATTGGTTAAAGGATAAGGGATAAAAGTAATCTTAAAGTTTATGCATATATTCCTAAAGCACAAAGGTGACTTCAACAATTGCTTAGAACTTAGACCAGGGGCCAGATAACTTTGACCTCCAGGACATATTTGTCCAGATTCCTATTTTTGTAAATCATTCTTTTGAAATGACCATGTTTTACATATTTCTAGGGAAGTTGACTGCTCAGACTGCAATGTAGTTGAACAGCTGTGACAGAGATCATGTGACTTGTGAACTGTAAAGGACTTATTATCTGGCCCTTTTTAGAAGAAGTTCGCCAACTTCTGACAGATCAACAAAATATTATTGGGAGAAGAGTATGTTTTACCTGCCAGTGTTTAGAATTGCTATCACATGGTTATAATGAAAAGCAGATGACTGCTTTTTCTTTTTTAAATTACAAACAGACAATTCACCTCTTTACCGCCTGACTCTTCTGGCCACGCCATCTCAGTTTGCTTCCGAGCCAACCTGTCGTTGTGTGATGTGATTTTATCGAATGAAGATCATACATGAGTACCAAGCAGGGTCAATGCACACAGTACACCTTACATGATTATTCATGTGGTTTCCTCTCTAAGAACACAAAACCATAAATTATAAGGGAAGGCAATTCAGAAATGAGTAGGTGATAAAAGAACTGTGGGTACAATATTTTATGGCATAATGTGTCTGTACTTACAACAGCCATATAAACTCCTGTACCCCAGAGAGCCAGAATGAATTGAGTGTATATTCTGGGCCTGCTGAAATATTTTACTTTCCTGATAGTACTTCGCATTTTTTTCTTTTTTCTTTCTTTCTTTTCTTTTCTTTTTTTTTTTATTGCAGTGTGTCGATCTGCTATAAATAAGACAACTGTAACTTGTCTGAGAAGAAAAAAGGGTTCTTGATTCTCTCTATACACGGCCATCTTTTAGTCACCATCATTCCTTATGGGATTGACTTCTTCCCACTTATCTCTTGGAGTAGTTCCTGAAGCCTAAGGATGATTTTAATGTGGATACAGCTTTTGGAGCCTGAGCCCATAGAACATCCTTAGGAGGAAACGTGGGGTGAATCCACACTGTGTGTGCATATGGATGAACGTGTGCATTCCTTTGGTTCCTTTAACTCACAACATTGTCAAAAGGTAGCAATCCAGGCCCTGGCCAGATGGCTTAGTTGATTAGAGCTTTGTCATAAAGCATAGAGGTTGCTGGTTCCATTTCCGGTCAGGGCACATACAGGAACAGATCGATATTCCCTTCTCTCTCTCTTTCCCTTCCTCTCTCTAAAATCAATAAAGTAAACATTAAAAAAAAAAAAGAAAGAAAGGTAGCAACCTAGATCTGATTCTAATTTCTAACTAAGGTATTTGAATGAGACCAAATGTGTGCCTTTCCCTCCAGGGAAGGACGTTTGCTAGAGCTAGCTTAATGTTCCGAGCTCACATAATCACAAAGGTGATTGCTTGGCTCAACCTAAATTAAAATCCATATTCATTGTTACGAGACGATGTGTGTTTTCTTAATATTTTACATTAAACATTTAACATCCAGTTGATTAGACTGTATTTTGTGTAATCACATTCCAAGATGTCATTTCGCAGTTTGGGGGGAGGTTGGTTAATCTGAGGCTTATGTCATTGCTGACTTACTATACTCTGGATGGAAATCATGTGGTCTATAAATGTTTGTTCTATCACATTCTTTTCTTGTGGGTATTGCTCTGATACTAGTCTTAGTTTATCAGAAGCAATTGACTTGTAAGCACAGCTGCTTCAGAAGCATTGATTTTATCTTTATGCATGAAACATAGTCTTCTCATTAATTTTTATTTTGCTTAATTTCAATAACCCTGTGACTATGCAAAGATGAAGATGAAAATCATGCCTTGTGTTTTCTTATTCTGTGTGTGTGTGTGTGTGTGTGTGTGTGCGCGCGCGTGCGCGTGCATGCGGGTGAGGGTTATATGTCTGCCCCAAAACATTAAGCTTTAAAAACTGGTCATGATTTATATTATTACTCAAGTACTCATGTCTCTTTCCAGGATTGAGGATAGCTGCATACATATCTCTTATTCTCTTCTTTCAAGACTTACAAATGGTTGATGAAGTTTATATAGAGATCATTAAAAGTATGATTCTATTTATATTTTGAACATATTCAGTGTTTGAAAATGAAAACTTGGCCTGGCCTGTGGTGGTGCAATGGATAAAGTGTCAATCTGGAACACTGAGGTCGCTGGTTCAAGATCCTGGGCTTGCCTGGTCAAGGCACACACGGAGTTGATGTTTCCTGTTCCTCCCCTCCTTCTCCCTCTGCCTCTCTAAACTGAATAAATAAAATCTTTAAAAAAAGGGGGAATAAAAATTAGTATTTCTATCATCAAATCATAAGAATATATCCAAAAGACAAGCATGTTTTAAAATATGCTGAGAAAAAAGGTCATTTTGGTTTAATACTAAGAGTTAACATGTTCTAAGAACAGGATATCAGCTTTATCAAGTGCAGCTTTGGATAGATCACTTGGAAGATACTTGTAGAAGAATTTTGTTTTCTAATTCTTGGACTGAGGGCTTGCACTCCCTTTTTGCCAACAAGATTCATGCTGTAGAAGGAGGTGAATAGGTTTATTGTCAGAATAATCCTATTAATAAGCCTTTATCTCATTATAAATGATGCACTAAACTGTCTGGAGAGATTTACTGCAATAAGTTCTTAAAACTCTTAAAAGACTTAAGAACTCAGAAAGTAGCTCATTTTGTTGCTTGATTTCTTGAGGGAATTCTCTACAGAAAACAGAGCCTGAGCAAACCTTCTCCAATGACAGACCAGTAAATTGGAAAATGAGGGAATCTATTTCAAATGTCTTGTTCTATCCAAGACCCTTAGAAAACTCAATGAACTCTTTTCTCCTTAATGTTAACAGTTTAACCAATCTCCAGAGACTTGGAAAGCAATTATACACAGTTTCCTGCTGAAGTCACACATAGATGAAGATTATGATGTTGACCACCATCTTCGTTTACCTATTGTGCTTAAAGAAGCATCAGCTGGCATAAAGTCTTAACTGCTACACACTCCTCAGTGAGGAAGGGAAAGAATTTTCTCTGAGTTTGTGAAAAAATAGTGAGGGTGACATATTTCTAAAAACCATTCAATGCAGGATTCATTTGTTTCCACTCCTTTGCTTTGGGACATACATAGTGATAAATAGCAAGGTTTCTTTTACAATGATAAACACTCAAATTCTTTAAAATGGCTTTTGTTGATATGTGTACTCTTTCAAGTTTTAAGAGAACAGTCGTTTGCTGCAGTACTGATGATATATCTTAGCAGAGACACGTAGGGAAAGAGGAAGAGAGCTGCAGAAAAAGATGCTGAAAAATAGCACAATTCTTAAAGTTCAATTTATCTTCTAGCCTGCAGAGATCACTATTTCAATGATAGTTAATCATATTATACAATTCTATTTATTGTATCCAGCATGGCCAATTGTTATCCAAACCAATAGTGTTAATGGTATGAAAATAATGCTTTCTTTTTTTTTTCTTTACAAAGTTGAATTCTATGTTAAACATTCATCAATCATGGAGAACAAGCCTGAGATCTAAGTACAAATTTTCCCTTTTCTAGTGACAGGATGAAGACTCTATTTTTCTCCTCTACAGGTATACAAAGAGAGATTAGTCTAGAGGGGTTGAGTTAATATGTCTGGCACTGACTCATGAAATGAAATTATAATGTTGTAAAAGATTTTAACAGAAATGTAGACTATTCAGAAGAATCTGATGATGGCGACATGAGTTATAAGCATTCCATTTGTTCTGTTTTATTGATTCATTGAGAGGAATGTGACAGAGAGAGGCAGTGGTGGGGGCTGGGAGGAATCTCATCACAGTTCCTAAGAGCTGGTAGGGAGATGGCACTGGATTGAGGATCACATGTTCTCAGTTTTTATTCTGGTACTGTCTTTGGCTATATAATGTTGAATAAATAAACTTAATTTCTAAGTTCCTGTCCTCTCATCTATAAAATGAAAGAGCAGCCCACCTCTAATAGTATTATTTGAATACTATCAAGTATTCAAAGATCAAAGGAATTAAAAGTTTTAGACCAATAAAAGGAGTCATTATGGGGAAAAAAGCATCAACAAAAAATGACATAAAACTCCTATTAATTTAAGGAAAATAATAAAATGGAAATGATTTTTTTAAATTGCTGTAGCATAGTACTGTAGGAAATACACAGGTTACTGGAGAATTTGCAAAGGCAAAACAAAGGCAAAAGCACATCTTTAGAAACACTTCCCTAGAAATATAATGGAATAGTATATATATACCTGCTGTAAACTCCCAGTGAATTTGAATTTTCTGGGTATATTCCCATATAGACCTGGTATTCTATTATCCTCTAATTTTCAAGATTTAAAATGAATTACAGACCAGGCCTGTTCCATTTCCCCTTACACACTTTCAAGTGAGAACCCAATACCTGCATTGTAATTTAGAAATATCAGCCATGTCTTATATTCCTGAAATGACCTCCTTCCTATTGTCCAGGGGTGCATAGGGGGTCATCCTTACAGAGTTGCTGCTTGGAGACAAGTGACAATTGATTCTGACAGCCAAGGCTGCTCAAGCCACAGGGAATACAGTGACTCTAAAACATCAGCCAATTTTCTAGTGCTTGTTCAAGGAAAGGAACAGCTTGCCTTCCAAAGGTTTCCTGAATCAGAGCACATTCTTGATTAACCCCTTCATGACCTGACGAGGTATCAGCTGTGGAGAAGAACTCGATGCTCCATATTGGGATTTGGGTTGTAAGCTAAATTCAGAGCCTCCATAGAGGCTATCAAAGTTCTGAAAGAGACTTTAAAAGGAAGCAAGTCTTGTAATTGTAAATTCCCATGTGGGTGAGAAGGACATTCATCTTTTGTGTTGATTTCTATATCCTTAGCAACTAAAAGAGAGTGCTTGAAGCTTGACAGATGTTTAGCAAATATTTTTTGAATGAATTCATGGGTATAGAAACAGCAAAGAAAGTCACTCACAGTGTAACATCACCAGCTGGAAGATGATCAAATTAGGAATAAAAAACAAAAAAAACCCAGAAAAAACTTAATTTCAGAGCATCAGCTCTGATACTACGCAGTCTCTTTTCCTTTCCAGACAGTCTTCGCCGTTTACGCAATAGGAGGGTTGTACTAAGTGTTATTTCAGTTTTTAGGCTCTACAATCAATTGAATATACATGGCTCTATTCAAAATTGCTTTAAGCCTCAACATTTCCCAAAGTTGATCCAAATTCTTCTCGGGCAAAATGATGCCACTGAAATTCCTGAACGTGCTTAACTTAGGCTTGCTGTCCAACATTTCTTGCCAGAAAGATATTATGGATGAACCTTTTATTGGCATGGGCAGAAGATGCATGAGTTGTGCTCTCAGTGACAGCCCTTGGCCGACCAACAGAGCATAAGCTGCATGTTTCTCACCCAAGCCTACAGTTTCTTGTGGTGTGTCTTACAAAGTCTTGTACAATCCAACCCCAACCCTGACCCACCAGTTTACTACACTTTACTGTATTTTTTGTAGGCAAGCTCATCTCCCCATGCTCCCAAAGTGATATTTATAAGCTAAGTGCTGAGGATTTTCTCAAACTGTCCATCCATCCTTGATTCCTGCCTTCCACCTTTCCCGCATCTCACTTGTCAATCCAGAAAGGGACATAGATATGTCAAAGATTATGCAGAGATAGTGACCAAGAAAAATCCAGAGCTCTGAACTCTTAACTCCCAGGTTTCCAACAAAGGTGTTTCTAGCACCAAAATTATTTCCCACATTCCTCCACCCCGGGTGCTTCTTGCAGTTTCCGTGTGACTCCGTGCTCTTTCCCACTTTGTCTCTCTCTCCCAGCAGGCTCTCCTGCCCGCAAATCCACGCAGGGGCTGGTGAGTCTCTCCCCAGCGTCCTCACTGCAGGTCATTCCTGGTCTTTCTTCTGCCTTCCTTGAAATTCTTTTACTCTCAGAAATTTTCTCCCCCTTCTGTACTGGGCTGGGAATTCTTTGAAGACAAGGATAAGAATATGTTCAGTTGCAAAAAAAAAAAAAAAAAAAAAAAAGAAAAGAAAAAGAAAAAAGAAAAAAATGGAAAACTGCCTGCCTGTAGTTTAAATAAAGAGGTAATTCGGTTGCCCAAATATCATATTCTGCTCATTGCTGCATGGCATTGGGGACTCTGTTTCATTCTAGCTCTCTGATTTGCCATTTTTAATGCATTGGTTTTCATCACTTTGCTTGTGGCCCAGTGGTACCAAGAGGACCATCAGAGCTCCAGACATAACATCCACAAGGCTGGAGGAAAAAACGGGGCAGTCTGTTTCCAGAGCTGCCCCCATAAAATCCCTGCCTGTTTCACAGATAATAATCACTCCTACTTAGAAAAAAGGCTAGGGGACTGAGGAACAGAATTGATCTCTTTCACTTTGTACAGTAATATGCTCTTGTTTGGGACTGGGCACCTCACCACCCTTAGCAGGTATCTAAGAACGGGAATGGAGGGTTGGACAAGCTTATCCAAAATGTGACTTTCCAGTATGACCTGTCTCTTCTCTCCATTAAGTATTCTTCCACTAATGCCCTCCACAGACAGGAATGACCTGTCTGAGACTAAATATCTGCCATAAAGATTTGGTGATTCCACTAACAAGATGTATTAAGTTCATTGATTTTTGCTAGTATAACATTTGACATTTGTGTTACTTTCCTCTCTATTAGTAAAGAATATGAAGACAGGAGTTCTGTCTTACCATTTAGCATGAAAAATAGGAAGATGGAAATCCTAGTATTTCTCTGCCACTAAATTGCGATTTGGGGTGTTACCTAACTTCGGAGGACCTCCGTTTCCTCCTGTCTGTCTAAATGGGAATGTTTGCAAACCTAGATCACAGGGTCATAGGGTTGTATGGACACTGACTATGTCAATGATATAAAACACTTAGAATGCCATGTGACACAGAGACAGAACTCAGTGATTGCCAGTGTTTCTACTATGATTAATATTATTCCTATTAAACTCTGTGGACCTCATTTTCCCCATTTGTAATGGGAATTTTATGAGGTTTTTTTGTAAGGCTCTGTTCTCCTGCTTTCATATATTATTGTTTAGAAAAAAAATCCTAGCATTTTACATAATAGAGGCTCAATAAATATTTGTGAAATTGAATTGGCTTGTCTAAATAATAGACCGAATAATCAGTAGAACTGTATTGTGCGTAAGCTTTGCCAGAATTGAGTTGCAAACTTTAAATGCTTTCCTATTGCTTATGCTTATTAGATGGAAAAGAATCTATAATTGTTTGACAGAGAAAAGAATTTTTAAAGGAAACAATCTGTGGTCTGACTCCCAAGGTCCTTCTTGCTGTTACAGATCACTAGCTACCCCAGGCAGACAGAACACTGACAAGTTTTTAGCTCCAAATTGAAGAGCAAATTGATTTCTAGAACTCAGAAATTCTTCCCATCACCTCAGGGCCTTGATCCACCGAGGCCACTACCAGTGGGCATTCCCAGTCAGAGCTGACATGTCCTGGATGGAGTCGTCCTGTCTGTGACATGCCTCTTCATTTGCAACATTTATGATGATACCGTCCAATTTTTCCTACATGTTTGCTCCTCACTGAAGTGTGAATTAATTTGGCAATTGCAATGCCAGTGGGCACTGTCAAATTCCATTTAGTTTTCACATGCAAGTAAAATGCCCCTCAAAAGTTTCATTCCTAAAATCTTCTTAGGATAGGCTGTGCACATACTGCAGTGGCCAGGAAGCATGAGGGATGTAACAGCAGGCCAGCTGAATGCCCTGTGAGGGACTCAGCTGGAACACAAAGCATGAAGAGAAAGTTTGCATTCAGTAGGGCAGCAGCGTGAGATGAAAATATGTTTACTTGTCACAGGAGAATGCAGTATGCTGAGGAATCACCATTACCGAGAAAGAGGCTAGGTGATACCCGGGCACCAGGGGCTGTGTGTGCCTGTGTGTGCATGTACGGGGACCACTTCATTTCTTGCTGCAAGACAAATAAGGTCTGCATTATCTCCTCACAGTGATTCACTTCTGCCATTACATGCTTGGGTTGAACTGAATGCTGAGTTGAAGTCATCTCTGTACAATATCCATCAATGTTTGAACTTGTTGCATGCTCTTATGGAGCTGAGGCAAATGATGTGACTGTCTCTCTAATGTCGGTCTTTTTTTTTAATTTATTTTACAGAAGAGAGGGAGAGACAGAGAGAGAGAAGGGGGGGAGGAGCTGCAAGTATCAACTCCCATATGTGCCTTGACCAGGCAAGCCCAGGGTTTCGAACCGGTGACCTCAGCATTTCCAGGTCGACACTTTATCTAATGTCGGTTTTGATGCTGGTTCTGATAAGGTTCTGTTGTGGTGACAAGAGAAAGGAATTTCAAGCAACCTGCATTTGGAGAAGCTTAGACTTTTACAGTAAGATTTATTTGGGATCAGAATAGAAGGTTGCTCCCAGGTATTCAAAGTCTCATATCCATCTGTCCAGCCAAGGAAAAGCCCAGCCTTGTCTTCATTAAGCCCAGTATAATGAACAAAGTCTAGATGTTCTGGGCTGTAGATTAGCCCATATCAAAGCTCAGTCCAGTCCAGGTGCTATACTGCCAGCCCACACAGCATGGCTGCAAAGGGGGCTAGCATGTTCCCTAAGCAGGAAGGAAGAGAGAAGGGTAGAAAGGGCAAAAATGGCTGGCCCTCTCTTTGGCCTCTGTTTATATTTTCAAACTGGGAAGGACTAACTTTTCTTTAATCCAATCAATCAGCTCCTTTAAAATTTCATGGACTGGTGTTGTTCCTCCCACTAACCAATCATATCCATCTTCTAGGGTTGACTGACAGGCCTCTATGGTCACCATTCTGGCTTACATGGCACATACCTTAAAGTAGAAGAATTTCCCCCTTGCTTCCCCCAGGGCTGTCACCAGCAGTGTTTTGGAGAACTGCTCCTAAAGCTGAGTCAGGATGGCTGAGGCACAATGGACTCTGAGGGCACAGTGAATTTCTGGACTGTGCAGATGGACCTATGAATGCCTTAGCCTTCTAGCAAATTAAGCTGAACGATGTGCTGAAGCTTCTTACTGAAGCAGACTTTCCAAGTTTTATAAAATGTAATGTCCAACTCCCTTTGCTCTCTTTCCCCATCGCTATCTAGCTACTTGTCTACATTAATATTTCCAGCAGGTACTGCTTAAGTCCTCCAAGAGCAGGAAGATCAGAACAGCGAGTTTCTCTCTCATCCTGTTTCCCAACCTTCTTTCTCTCTTACATGTTAGCCTTATGAACACGTTCATCCCCACCACGACATGAATAGCTAGTTTCTCTCCTCTGCTTAGTTGTTTGACTTCACTCACTTTGGGGTAGTTTCTTACATGAGGGGGAGGAGTCTCTCAATTCTGCATTCACAGAACTCTATGCATTGTCCCCCCCGCAGGGCACTCTGGGTGCACCCTAAGTCTTTGAGTGGAGACCACCCCTCCACTAAGCACATTGCCAAATGGAGTTTGCTCCAATTCATTGAATCATTCAGCTCTAACTGAATCCTGATGGGAAGCTAGGTTTCTGTCCAGAATTATTCCCCTTGTTCTGCCCAGAGGGTGGTCAAGTGGCCGTTTCTTCTCTCAGCATGCCCACAACGGTATGCTTCCTCCCTCCCTACCCTGTGATGATTCTCAGACTGGGAGGAACTATGGCACTGAGACCACAATCACCATCACCCAGGGGTGTTTCTCCAGGTGTGCGCTCCCTCTATATCATTGTAACCTCACAAAGCAGAGGTCTATCCTGAGGTCTCTGAAAACGTTTGGCTAGAATATGTGTGCAGGAATACTTTTACTTGAGCTGACTACAACCATTTAAGAGTCCAAACGAATGTCTCTCAAAATCTTCTCCTGCAGCCACTAGAGGTGGCATCATCAAGAGCAGACGTCTCAAATGTGGTCCCCAGACCCACAGCATAAGCATCACATGAGAATTTGTTAGAAATGCAAATTCAGAATGCATCATAGCTACTGAGTGTCTCTTGAAATGGGACCACAAAGAGGTGTTTTAACATGTCCTCCAGGAGAACTAATGCATAAAAAGCGCTGACCTAACTCTCATGTTAAAATTTAGATTCTTGGGCCTGATCTACTACTAAGTAAAAATTAATTAGAGGTAAGACCTAGATAGGTAGGTAAGTGGATGCATACATGTGTATGTATTTATAGAGGTAAATTGTTATTTTGAAATAATTTTAGATGTATATAAGAATTGTAAAAATTAAATTCCCTTATGCTCCCCCCCAATTACCACAAATATAAATACCTTAAATAAGCAGTGTACATTGAACCAAACTGAGAAATTAGCAATGGAAAAATACTATTAACTCAACTACAGAATTTATTCAGATTTCACCAATTTCTATACAAATACCCTTTTTTCCTGTCCCAGTATCCAATTCAGTTTTCAATTTTTTAGTCTATTATTTCATGTTCTTGATGGTTTTGAGGATCACAAGTCAGGTATTTCATGGAACATCTCTCAATTTGTATTTTTTGGATATTCTTTTCATGATTAGATGAAGGTTATGGATTTGGGGGAAGAATAAAACACAAATGGAATGCCACTACCAGTCACATCATATGAGAGGACTTATGAAATCACATGTCTTATCAGTGGTCATGTTGACTTAGTGATTCAGTTAAAGTAGTGTCTGCCAGATTTCTCCACTAAATTACTCATATGTGTGTGTGTGTGTGTGTGTGTGTGTGTGTGTGTGTGTGTATTCTTTAGAAGCAAGTCACTGAGTCAAACCTACACTTACACTCCAGGGTAGAAGAATTAATCTCCATCTGTTCAAAGAAAGAGTATTGAAGAAGTTGTAGGATATCTTAAAACCATCAGGGTAACCAGTATATATATTCAGGGGAAGACAGTGTTCAGTGTTCAGTGTTTCCTTACAGTTTCCCACAGTGATTTTTGCATTCATCAGCGGACCTTATGTGTAGCAATTATCGTTATAATAGTCTAATGGTGATATGCCATTTTCCTCCTTCATTCTACATTTATTTTTAAAAATTGTTCTCTAAGTAACATTCATGCTCTGATATATTTTTATTGTCTGTTATCTATTATTTGTATTAGTATAGGTTCGTAAGTATGTGGTGTATTCTTTAGATAATCATTTAATACTATAGTTATTTAATTTGTTGTTCATATTGCCCTAAACTTGTTCATTGGATGCCCTTTTAGGTAGCTCCTCTGTTCTTTGACATATGAATTTATTTTTCTTTGTGTTCTTCTTGCTTCTTGAAACTGTAGTCTCATCCTGTATGTATCCTGCCCCAGACTTAAAATAAGCCATTTCTCTAAAGCAGTGTTTTTTTCAACCTTTCTACAGTTGAGGATCAGTGACCTAGCTGGCTGGAAATAGAAACAGGTAACAAATTAAATTTTATCTTACTGCACATAACAGTGCAACAGGGTACTTGATTTCTGAACTCCACATGTACGATATATTGAATACTACATGTTTGTCTAAATGCTTTTTGTCTATTGTATGATTTGTAAATACTTTGCCCACTGCAAAAGGTGCTTGATTTCTGAACTCCACATGTACGATATATTGAATACTACATGTTTGTCTAAATGCTTTTTGTCTATTGTTTGATTTGTAAATACTTTGCCCACTGCAAAAGGTTGTTCAAAAGAGCCTACAAGTTCCAAAGATATCTAAGACGACTTCAATAGTATTTTCATTGATGATATAGGCTGATAAGTGGCTATCACCCTGAGCATAAGTGAATTTGACTAAGATCATTGGGTCTATCATCTTTATACATTAGGGTAGTTAACTCTTGTGAACCAGGGGTTGGAAAACACTGTTCTGAAGGGGTCTGGTTCTTTTGGTTGAAAGTGATATTTCAGAACCAACATTCAGGCACTAGGTGTGCTGGTCGCTCTGGGTTGTCACTGCTTCTAGGCTGTCTCAGGGGGCGGTGCTAGGATATATATGTATGTATACTAACCCATGTATGCAAGCTCCTCTCTCTCTCATTTTCTCTCTAACATGACTTTACACTGACTCTAGCACCTCATGGTTTACTGTAGCCCTATATTTTTGCTTATGTGTGAATTCTTTCTCTAACACTTAGAAACCTGGCTCTCATCTACAACTGATTTACTGCTTTGTTCAACTCAGGTATGGAAAGCAGATCCAGGATTGCTAACTCATCTCCCTGTGAAAAGTTTACCAATCACAAAAAAAAAAACAAAAACAAAATGTATTTGGTCCTAGAGCAGTGATGGGCAATCTTTTGAGCTTGGTGTCAAAATTCACCAAAAAAACGAGCATAACTCGGGTGGTGTGTCACTTTGAGGAAAAAACCATAATTTTGCAATATTTATAGTTTAAATAACAAAAATGTATAATTGTAATATATAACTGTATTTAATAAACCAAAAACTAGTTATTTAACTTACCTGCTTAGTGACTTCTTTGTTCATCTGTCAGTCGGTTTCTTTTGCTTTTGTTGGTCTTGATATTATTTAACTTGTGTGGGGTGCCATGAAGTAGGATAAGTGAAGGGGAGGGGAAATTCTTTTTTGGGGGGGAGAGGGGGAATTCTTTAACTAACCTGCCTATTAGTGACTTTTTTGTTGCTGAATTTTATTGGCTAAATCTTCAATTGAAGGTTGGTATTTTGTTCACTTCAAGCCCAAGCAAACACTACTAACTTCATTTGTCAATCTGTTTCTTTTTTGGTTTTGATATTATTTAACGCTGAGAATAAGGTCTCACAAAAGTACGTAGAGGGAAAAATTGTGAGTAAAGCCATTGCTATATTTTCAGGGTGCTAAAAGTGTCTGGTAATCGGTTCCAGGCACTCCAAATTTCCTGTTCGTAGTGGCACTCCTCTTGATTCTCCAAGCGGCACCTTTCCAGATTCTCAAGCTTTGACCTCAAGTGGACAAACACCTGAGCCCAGAGGCTGTCTTGAAATTCTGCAAATTGCATCTTCTGTAAATTAAGATGGCTGCGCTATTTCTAATGGTGGGAAATGGCACCCATAGCACAGGCCCTCGCCTCTCCCAGCCTCCCCCTCACTTATCTCAGTAATGATGGTCAATTAGAAATCCACGACACCCCAGAACAGTAGATTGGATGATGGTTGCTGTGGTTATGTGGTTGCTGGTAATGGCGATCACAGGGCCCCCAGAGATGCATCCCCCGTGGCATTCCACAGCTCCCTGCTCCGCTGGTTGGAAGTGAGGTCAAAGATCCCCTAACGGCCTAACCAGAAGTCCCAGAACTAGACGCTCTGTGCCGGAGTTCTGTTGTTTTGGCCTACAGACCTCCGGCATGGAGTGTCTACACTACAGCAAGTGTTTTATTCTTGGCTACTGCACCTGGCCATGCAGGAGCCGAGGATGAAACGTCCTTCTCGGCATGTGGCCCCATATTTCTCTGGCATGCGGCTGCATGCGGCTGCGTGTTAATGAAAATGGCTACGTGTGTCAGTGCTGACATGTGTGTCATAGGTTCGCCATCACAGTCTTAGAGTCTTAGAGTTTTTAGTCAAACATTAATTTTTTCAAGTTATTTAGGTCAACTCCTTTTTTACTCATCTCCTTTGGTGAAATTTCCTCATACATTTTCAATATAATTAGGTTTCATTCATCACAGCCTGCATTCCATTCTAGGATCCTTTGATATCCTGAGTTTTTAAAATTTGCAAACAGTAAAGTTGAATTTCTGTGGTGTGTTCCTAAGGTTTAGACAAGTACATGGAGCCACCACAGTATCATACAGAACATCTCCATACCCCTAAATGCCCTCGTGTGGCCCCTTTTAGTGAACTCTTCCTGGCTCTCCCAAACCCCGACATCCACTATTCTACTTTCACCCCTAAGGTTTTGTTTTTCTAGAATGTCTTATCAATAGAATACTACCATATGCATCTAGTTTATTTGATTTCTTTCATTTGGCAAAATGCATTTAGTGTTTACTCATGTTCTTCCAAAAATCAGTATTTCCTTTCTGTTGCTGAGGGGCATTCTCCTGTGTGGATGTAGCAGTTTATTTATCCACTCACCTGTTGGTAGATGTCTTAGCTATTTCCAGTTTTAGTGATTATGAATAAAGTTGCTACAAACATTTCTTGGGTACACTATGTTTTCAATACCCATGGATAAATACCTAGAATTAGAACTTCTGCTTGTTACGTTAATTTTATAATTAACCTTTTTGGGACGCCAAAGTGTTGTCTAAAGTCACTGTATCCTTGTGCATTCCCGTGAACAGTGAACAAGCATTCCGATTGCTCTGCATCTTCTTCAGCATTTGGTATTGTTGGCTTTAAAAAAAATCAAAATGCTATTTGAATAGGTCTGTCATAATATATTATTGTGTTTCAATTAGCATTTCCCTAATGACTGATATTGAGCATCTTTTTGTGTGCATATTTGCCATCATTGTGTTTTTTTATGTGTCTATTCAGATGTTCTGACCATTTTGAGGCTTGTTTTTTTTTATTGCTGAGTTTAAGAGTTCTTAATATGCTATTCATTAGTAATCTCCCTCTTCCCCACTCTCTGGCTTGCATTTTCATCTTTGTAATACTAGAACAGAAAGACGTTTTAATTTTATTTTTCTTAAGTGAGAACCAGAGAGGCAGAGAGACAGATTCCCACATGTGCCAGACCAGGATTCACTGGGAAAACCCACTAGGGGGCGATGCGCCACTCATCTGGGGATGTTGCTCCATTGCTCAGCACTGAAACTATTTTAACACCTGAGGTTATGCTATTTAGCACCTGAGGATGGCTCCATCAGCACCCAGGGCCAGCTTGCTCAAGTGAGCCATGGCTGCAGGAGAGTAGGAGAAGAGAGAGAGAAAGATAGATGGATAGAGAGAGAGAGAGAGAGAGAGAGAGAGAGAGAGAGAGAAAAGCGAGAGATGTAGGGGTGAAGAAGCAGATGGTCGCTTCTATGTGCCCTGACCAGGAAGTGAACCTGGGACTTCCACTCACTGTGCCAATGCTCTACCACTGAGACAACCAGCGCCAGGGCCAGAAGTTTTAATTTTTATAACATCTTAGTTGTCAATGTTTTATTTACAGACTGTGCTTTTGTTGCCGTATCTAAAAAAGTTATTGCCAAACCTAAAGTTATACAAGTTTTTCATTTCCTTCTAAAAGTTTTCTAGTTTCAGATTTTACACTTGGGCCTACCATCCATTTGTAGTTAATTTTTGTATACAATGTGAGGTATATATCAAGTCCATTAGTTCTGCACACGAATATCCCATTGTCGCAGCATCACTTGTAGAGAAAGACTAAGAGAAAGACTACCCTTTCTCCATGGATTTCCTTTGCACCTTTACTAACTTTATATATGTTGGTCTATTCTGGACCTCTTTTCTGTTCCATTGATCTATAAATGTCCACCTTTTTACCAATCCCATACTATAATGGTTATGGTGACTAGATAGTAAGTCTTGTACTTGGGTTGAATTCTTCAATTTTGTTCTTTTTTCAGAGTTGTTTTGACTCTACTGGCTCCTTTGCCTTTTTGTATAAGTGTTAAAATTAGCTGTGGATATATTTTTTTAAAGCTTGAGATTTTGATTAAAATTGCATTGAATCTATAGACAAAATTGGGGAGAATTTATTTAAATTATTTTTTAATTTTGTTTAGCCATCTTTTATATTTTTTTACATTTAAGCCCTATACATATTCTGTATAGACTTATAAATAAGCACCACATTTTGGGTGACATTGTTAATGACAGTGTTTTTAGTTTAAAAATCCAACTGTTCATTGCTGACATATAGGTAGATGAGTGATTTTTTTTATTTGTATTTATATCCTTCAGCCTTGCTTACCTCACTTTTTAGCCTAAGAGATTTGGGGCAGTCTCTCGGGGGCAGAAGCAGATTTCTACATTGACAATCCTGTCATCTACAAGTAGAGACACTTTCATTTTTTGTTTTGCAATCTGTATGCCTTTTGTTTCTTTTTCTTTCCTCATTCCTCTGACAAGTATGTCCAGTGCAATGTTCTAGAGGAGTGATAAAAGCGGACAATCTTGCCTTGCAGTTTCTTACTGTTAAGTATGATGCTTGCTGTAGGCTTTTTACAGATGCCTAATATTCGGTTAAGGAATTTCTCCCCTAATCCAAGTTTGCAGTTTTTATCATGAATGTATTGATATATTGAATTTGGTTAAGTGCTTTTTCTACATGTATTGAGGTGATCATTTTTTTAAATTTAGTCTGATTATTTTCAAGTTATAATTGATTTTTGAATAATAAATCAGCTATATATTCCTTGAATAAAATCTATTTTTTAATGATATAGTATCCTTTTTTATGTATTGCTGAATTTGTTTTGTAATTTTTATGAGGATTTTGCAAGTATGGTCATGAATAATATTAGTTTTTATTTTTTCTCCTTTTGTAATATTGTTGTCTGATTTAGCTATTAGGGTAACACTGACCTTATGAAATGAGTTTTTTCTCCCCTCTTCTATTTTTTGAAAGAGATTGTGGAGATTATATTTTATTTATTTATTTCCTGTGTGGTAGAATTCATCAATATAAACATCTGAGCCTGAATATTTCATTATGAGAGTTTTTTAAATTTTAACTGTGAATTTGCTCTTTTAGTATAAATAAGATTATTTAGGTTATCTGTTCTTCATTCAGTTTGGGTAGCTTGTGTCTTTCAAGAAATTCTTTCACTTCATTTAAGTTGCTGAATTTATTAGCATAAGGTTGTTTACAGTATGCTTTCTCTTATTTCTTAAAATAGAAGCTTACATTGCTCACTTTGGATTTCTTCTTTTCTAATATAATCATTTGATAGTATGTGCTTACCACTAAATACCACTTTAGCTATAATAGATGCATTTTAATATGTTGTACTTTCATTTTCATTTAATTAGAAATATTTTCTTAATTTTCCTTGACAGTTCCTCTTTGACTCATGGGTGATTTAGAACATTAGATCTAGGAGCTACTACTGAGCAAGAGGTAGAACTGTGGCAACTATATATATCAGTTACTTAGTAAACGGCTGCCTATTTTACTTTTTTGAAACAACAGTTTGTCCCTTGCACAAAAATTAATTCAAAATAGATCAAAGACTTAAATATAAGACTTGAAACTATAAATTACATAGAAAAAAACATAGGTACTAACTAAGCTCATGGACCTTGGCCATAAAGAACAATTTATGAATTTGACCCCAAAAGCAAGGGAAGTAAAAGCAAAAATAATTGAACGGGACTATATCAAACTAAAAATCTCCTGCACGGCAAAGGAAACTGACAACAAAACAAACAGACAGCCAACTAAATGGGAGATGATATTTGCAAACAACAGCTTTGATAAGAGGTTACTCTAAAAAATATATAAAGAACTCATAAAGCTCAGCAACAAACAAACAAACAAACAGTCCAATTAAAAAATGGGGAGAGGGCCCTGGCCGGTTGGCTCAGCGGTAGAGCGTTGGCCTGGCGTGCGGGGGACCCGGGTTCGATTCCTGGCCAGGGCACATAGGAGAAGTGCCCATTTGCTTCTCCATCCCCCAACCTCTCCTTCCTCTCTGTCTCTCTCTTCCCCTCCTGCAGCCAAGGCTCCATTGGAGCAAAGATGGCCGGTGCTGGGGATGGCTCCTTGGCCTCTGCCCCAGGAGCTAGAGTGGCTCTGGTCATGGCAGAGCAACGCCCCGGAGGGGCAGAGCATCGCCCCCTGGTGGGCAGAGCGTCGCCCCTGGTGGGCGTGCTGGGTGGATCCCGGTCGGGCGCATGTGGGAGTCTGTCTGACTGTCTCTCCCCGTTTCCAGCTTCAGAAAAATAAAAAAAATAAAAATAAAAAAAAATGGGGAGAGGACCTGAACAGACACTTCTCCCAAGAAGACATACTAATGGCCAACAGGTATATGAAAAGATGTTCATCTTCACTAGCTATTCGAGAAATGCAAATCAAAAGTACAATGAGATACCATGTCACGCCTGTTAGATTGGCTGTTTTATCAACAAGACAGATATTCAAGTGTTGGAAAGGCTTTGGAGAAAAAGGAACTCTCATTCACTGCTGGTGGGAATGCAAATTAGTACAACTATTATGGAAGAAAGTATGGTGGTTCCTCAAAAAATTAAACAATAGAACTACCGTATGACCCAGTGATCCCTCTGTTCAGTATTTATCCCTAAACTCAAAAACATTGGTATGTAAAGACATATGCACCCCATGTTCATCACAGCATTATCCACAGTGGCCAAGACATGGAAACAACCAAAGTGTCCCTTAATAGAGGATTAGATAAAAAAGATGTGGTACATATATACAATGGAAGTCACAAGAAACAATGAAATAGTGTCATTTACAAGAACATGAATGGGCCTTAAGAACATTATACTGAGTGAAATAAGTAAATCAGAAAAAGCTTAAGAACTGTATGACTTCACACATAGGTGGGATATAAAACTGAGACTATGGACATAGATAAAAGTGAAGTGGTTACCAGGGGGAAAGGAATGTAAGGGAGGGGGAAGGAGACTTGAGTCAATGGGGCGGGGTTGGGTGGAAGGGTATAAAGAGGGATAAATATAAGGTAACAGAAGAAGATTGAACTTTGAGTGATGGGTATACAACATAATCTACAATTCAGATGCTATAGAAATATTTCCCTGAAACCTATGTACTTTTATTTATCAATGTCACCCTGTTAAAGTTAATTTTCTAAATGAAGTTTAAAAATTAAAAAAAATTCTTGATGTCAATTAATATTATAACAGCTGTGAAATATTTTGGAATAAACTAATTTATTTATTTAATCCCCTTATCTTCTAATTAGCATAAAATGGGTAATAAATACTACCTTAAAATATTTTAAAGATGAGATAACTTGCATAGAACATTTGTGGCTTGGATACATAGTATATGGTAAATAAAAGTGTGTTACTGCCTGACCAGGTGGTGGCGTAGTGGATAAAGCGTTGGACTGGGATGCAGAGGACCCAGGTTCGAGAACTTGGGGTTGCCAGCTTGAGCGCAGGCTCATCTGGCTTGAGTAAAAAGCTCACCAGCTTGGACCCAAGGTCGCTGTCTCGAGCTAGGGGTTACTCAGTCTGCTGTAGCCCCCCGGTCAAGGCACATATGAAAAAGCAATCAATGAACAACTAAGGTGTCGCAACAGAAAACTGATGATTGATGCTTCTCATCTCTCTCCCTTCCTGTCTGTCTGTCCCTATCTATCCCTCTCTCTGACTCTCTCTCTGTCCCTGTAAAAAAAAAAAAAAAAAAGTGTGTAACTATGATTTATAATAGTTGTTGGTGGTGTTTTTTTCATTGTTTTATTTTTGAATTTATTTCATTGGTTTTGAACTCTAAAAGTTGAGATGAATATGAAGGAAAAAAGAATTAAGTCCTGGAATGCAAACTCTAGAAAAGTTATAGCAAAAACATAATCTTCACCTGTTCCTCTTATTATTTAAAAAAAAAAATTATTATAGTTTATTTATTGTAACTTTATTGTATGCTATCGCATTCATTTTAAAGACCTCCCACCCACATTGTCAACCTAAACCTACCAATGATTGGTATCCCTGGGCAGAATTAGCCAGTTGCAAGTGCATTACAAAGAGAATGAGGCTGAGCAATATCATGGATGGTGTACCAAGTATGAACATTAACTCAGGACTCAGCATAATATCTTAAGACTTCCTTATTCAGCAACATTCCCAAGAAAGTGCTGTGCTCAGATCTTAAAATCCCGAATTACTTTCCCTGATTTCTTTGGTATCTTTACAGGATCTTTATTGACACTCTGCTTTCTTTTCTTAAACAGGTGGGCTTTGCATTGCCCAGTCCGTGAGAATTCCCCAAGAGCGCAAAGACAGAACTATTGACTTTGACAGAATTATCAAACAGCTCCTGGATACCCCCAACTCCAGGGCCGTCGTGATTTTTGCCAACGATGAGGATATAAAGTAAGGATGACAGATAAAATCTGTTAATATGCATGTTGCAACTTCAGGAAACAAAGATCAGGATACTGGCAGAGAAAGGGAAAAGAAACAATCAAATCATTTTTTTTAGTTGAATTTATTTGGGTGACACAAGTTATCAAAATTTACAGGTTTCATGTGCCCAATTCTACAACACATCTCTGCACACTGTAGTGCAGGGGTCCCCAAACTACGGCCCGCGGGCCACATGCAGCACCCTGAGGCCATTTATCTGGCCCCTGCCACGCTTCCGGAAGGGGCACCTCTTCCATTGGTGGTCAGTGAGAGGAGCCTAGTTCCCATGGAAATACTGGTCAGTTTGTTGATTTAAATTTACTTGTTCTTTATTTTAAATATTGTATTTGTTCCCGTTTTGTTTTTTTACTTTAAAATAAGATATGTGCAGTGTGCATAGGGATTTGTTCATAGTTTTTTTTATAGTCCGACCCTCCAATGGTCTGAGGGACAGTGAACTGGCCCCCTGTGTAAAAAGTTTGGGGACCCCTGCTGTAGTGTGTTTACCCCCCAAGTCAAGTCTTCTTTCATCACTATTTATCCCCCCGTACCCTCTTCCACCCCCACCCTGGCAATCACCACACTGTTGTCCATGAGTTTCATCTTTTTTTGTCCTTTCTTGCTTAATCCTCTACTTCCCTCACCCAGCTGCTCTCACTCTGCCAACAGCTGATAGCCTGCTCTCTCTCTCTCTATGAGTCTGTCTCTATTTTGCTTGTTAGTTCATTTTGTTCATTGGACTACACATATGAATGATATTATATGGTACTTGTCTTTCTCCAACTGGCTTTTTTCATTTAGCCTAATTCTCTCCATCCATACTGTTGCAAAAGGTAAGATTTCCTTCTTTTTTATGGTTGAGTAGCATTCCATTATAAATGTATCATAGCTTTTTATCCACTCATCTGCTTATGAGCACTTGAGTTGCCTACAAGTCTTGACTATTGTAAATAATGCTACAATGTATATAGGGGAGTGTATTTCAAATTAACGTTTTAATTCTCTTTCAATAAATTCCCAAAGGTGGAATCACTGGGTCATAAGGCAGTTCCATTTTTCATTTTTTTTTAAATTTTTTATTAAAAGAAAATTTTATTTTTGATTTTTCCGAAGCCAGAAATGAGGAGGCAGTCAGACAGACTCCCGCATGCGCCCAACTGGGATCCACCCAGCACACCCACCAGGGGGCGATGCTCTGCCCATCTGGGGCGTCACTCTGTTGCGACCAGAGCCACTCTAGCGCCTGAGGCAGAGGCCACAGAGCCATCCTCAGCACCTGGGCCAACTTTGCTCCAATGGAGCCTCGGCTGCGCGAGAGGAAGGAGAGGGGGAGGGGTGGAGAAGCAGATAGGCGCCTCTCCTGTGTGCCCTTGTCGGGAATCGAACCCGGGACTCCTGCATGCCAAGCTGATGCTCTACCACTGAGCCAACCGGCCAGGGCCCCATTTTTAATTTTTGAGGAAACTTCGTACAGTTTTTCACAGTGGCTGCCTGCACCAGTCTGCATTCCACCAACAATGGACAGGGTTTATTTTTCTTCACACCCCTGCCAGCACTCGTTTGCTGATTTTTTGATGAGAGCCATTCTGACAGGTACGAGGTGACATCTCATTAGGATTTTAATTTGTATTTCTCTAATGATTAGTGATATTGAACATGTTTTCATATATCTAGTGACCATTTGTATGTCTTCTTGGAGAAGTGTCTATTCAGGTCCTTTGCCCATTTCTCAATTCAAAATATATTTGGTGTTGGTTAATAAGTTCCTTACAGATATTACTCCCTTATCAGATATATCAGCAAATATGTTCCCCTACTCAGTTGGTTATCTTTTCATTCACATAGTGGCAAAATGTGTTTGTGCCTTCTACCCAATTAGCATAATTATAGTGAAGCACAGAAGTTGCAGTGCATTGCTGACCTGTCCTGCGTTCTCCACCAATTAGCAAAATAATGTATTCAGTTACTTATAAAAAGAGAAAAACAGGCCCTGGCTGGTTGGCTCAGCGGTAGAGCATCAGCCTAGCATGCGGAGGACCCGGGTTCGATTCCCGGCCAGGGCACACAGGAGAGGCGCCCATTTGCTTCTCCACCCCTCCGCCGCACTTTCCTCTCTGTCTCTCTCTTCCCCTCCCGCAGCCAAGGCTCCATGCGGGAGTCTGTCTGACTGTCTCTCCCCGTTTCCAGCTTCAGAAAAATGAAAAAATGAAAAAAATAAAAAGAGAAAATCACTAGATCCTCTAAAGTTTCTTTTATTAAAAATATATCCAACTGTAACAGACTTTTATCCGAAGGATGATTGCCTTTAATGTGAAAAAAAAACTTCATAATTCTGGCTGCATCTCCACAGCCCTAGACTCAGTCTTCCAAGCCTCATTTGCTCCACCTCTGCTTCTCAGTCTGCTTGGTCCTCTCTCCTTGGTAATCTGGTCCTCCCTGTAGTAAGAAATCTGACTGTAGTCATGACTTTCCTTTCTTCTTCATTTGTGGTATCCTTGGCCAAGCCATGTAGGGCTAACCTCTAAAATGTTCTAGAACACAAATATCCCTTTCTTTCTTTTCTGACCACACTACCGTGGTCCAGAATCCTTATTTATTTATCTTCTTTAGAATAAAAGTAAGTATACCTAATTAAAAACTCAAAAACTGTAAAAAGATCTAGGTAACAGTACAACTCCGTCCATCCTGTTTCATAGCTGACAAGGTCTCTTTTCCAGACAAAATGTCCAGTTACCGGTTTCTTACACATCCTTCTAAAGTCAGTCTGCATCTACACAGGCTGCTGTGCTGTGCACACATCTCTGTCTGCTTCCGGCCACCTCTCCTGACCATTTATCGTGCCGGACACTGGTTTTCAGGACCTGCACAACATCTATTCATCCTGGGAGCAGTCGTGCATCATGATATTTTATATCTGCATTGCAATTTATCTACTGTTCCCTTATTGATTGGCATGTAAGTTTGATTACAAACTTTTGTAATTATCAATCATGCTACAATAAGCTTTTTTGTCACAAATCTGTGTGCACAAATATAAATATACACCTAACATACAATGTGTGATTATATAATTGATATAATACAAGTATGTAATAATATACAAATGTGCTATTTTATATGCTTCTAAATATTTATAAATACCTAGAAAAGATGTTTCCAAGACAAAGATAAAAAAATGTGAATATTGCCTCATGAAGTGGTTGTGCTGGTTATACTTCTGCCAATGTGAAAGAGTTGCGTTGGCTTTATCAAATCTTTGTCTTATTGTTAAAAGTATTATAGCACTAAATTTGAGAGTTAATATCTTTTCTTAAGGGTGAAGTTTAAGGTCCCAGCTCATTATCCCATCCTGCTTGGGTCACTGCAATGCCATCATGGTCAGCCTCCTGGTCTATGTCTCTGCTGTCCACGTGTCCCCTACAGGCCGCCTCGCAATCCATCTGCTTGCCAGTACGGAGCTCTGAGCACAGGCGGCAGGTCTGTTCAGTGGAAAGAGCATTAAACCTGAAGTTGAGATACCTGAAGTTTTCATGCTATTTAAATGAGCATCGTCTCATCTTGGGCAATTTCCCCATCCCCTGTTCTGCTTCCTAACTTCTTGAGGCCTCAGTTCTCCCATCAGTACAATGAAGATCTTTTTGAACTGTGTTTCCGGTGATCCTGCCCTGTCCTACTGCAGTCTTACTCTGCCCCACACTCCCTCAGGTTCCGTGCACTGCAGGCCTGGGGTCCAGTGTGGTTCCTCCCTCCCAGGTCTCTCTAGTTTCCTTCCACTTACCCAGAACACTTCTATTTCCTCAGTGCATCAGTCTAATGCCCTCTCTACTACTGCTTTCTGAACAATGTTGATTTCTCAGAACAATGCAGCTTTGGCAAATTCTTCATAGTTTATATCGCTGATGTCATTTTACAATGTGTAATTGTTTATTTAATGTTAGGCTATAAGCATCATTAGGCCAGAGATGATGCTTCTTTTTTCTCTTTATTCCAGCCTGTGCTACATTAATCTTCTAGAACCACTTCCAATTTTTCATATTTGTTACCAAAATTATTTTTTATTTACTTTATTTTTATATTGCAGTTTACATTTGTATTATTTTGTATTCGTTTAGAGTGGGTAAAAAACGTTGCAATACACATATTATCAACAGAATATTACTCAGCCATAAAAAAGAATGAAACCTTACCATTTGCAACATTATGGATGGACCTAGACGGTATTATGGTTAAGTATTATGAAATAAGTCAGAGAAAGACAAATACCATATGATTTCACTTACAATGTATAACCTAAAGAACAACAACAAAAATGAAAAAATAAAATAGAAACACACTCATAGACGCAGAGAATAGAATGACGGTTGCTAGAGGGGAGAAGGTTTAGAGGGCTGGGTGGAAAAGAAGGAATCAAGAAGTACTAACTGGTGGTTACAAAGTAGTCAAGGGGATGTAAAGTACAGCACAGGGAATATAGTCAACAATGATGTCTCTTTTGACTTTCTTTTATATCCTCAGTCCCTGTCACAGTGCTAACTTAGTACATAGGATATGTTCAATAAATGGCATTCAATGAATGAATAAAATACCTAGTGTAATGCCCACTATTTAATAATATAAATGCAGGCTTGCCTTTCTGACCTTCATGATGCTATAACATGTCGATCTATTTTAACATTTATACCTCATCTCCACTCACCCAATTCTCTGTCCCAAATCCATGACTCTGGTCCTCCAACATTTCCTAATTACTCTTGTTTGCTCATGGTTTTTCTTTTGTCCTTCTCTACCTTTTGAAAATATGCCTGTTCTTCAAGGTTTATTTTAAACATGCTCTTCTACATGGAAGCTGGGCTTTTTTAAGTGAGAGGAGGAGAGATAGTGAGACGGACTCTTACATGAGCCTCAACTGGGATCCACCCTACAACCCCGTCTTGGGCTGATGCTTAAATCAACCAAGCTATTTTTAGTGCCTGAGGCTGAGGCTCTTGGAGCAACTGAACTATCTTCAGCACCCAGGCCAAAGCTCAAACCAGTTGATCCACTGGCTGTGAGAGGGGAAGAGGAAGTGAAGGAGAAGAGGGAGGGGGGAGAAGCAGATATGTGCCCTGACCTGGGATCGAACCCAGGACATATACACGCTGGGCAGACACTCTATCTACTGTTCCAACCAGCCAGGGCTGGAAACTGTTTCTGATTACCCCTTAAATATATCAGTTTATCCTCATAAAATGCTGATAGTGTTGCTCTTAGGGGATTTTCTCCCATGCTGTGATTTAGTTAAATAAAAGGAATTTGTTTTCATAATATTATCCTGGTTTTTTGCTCCAGTTTTTTTTTTACCCTACTGATACCTGTCTTAATCATCTCATAAATCATTTTCATACCTATTTTACACATTTTAAAAATATGTACTACATTGATGAGGTGTGGCTCTGTGTATATTTTTAAATACATTGTGCCAAGCTCATAAAAGGTTTACTGCATATAGCAAAGGTGAGAAGTTGATTTTAATAGTCTTGTATTTCAGGTAGTGTGAGGTTTTCATTTGGGATATAAAAATGTATATAATCTTCTCAGTAGCTGTGCTCATTCCTTTTGTGTTGGAGTTTTATGTGTTTATTATTTCATACTGTAATTCATAGTAGTGGTAGCAGTAATAGCTCTTGAGCACAGAAATAGAATTCAATGCATATATAAGTTTCTTCCAAAACATGATCTTAAACACGCTGATGTCTGAAGAGTATTAATGACCTACAATGCTATGTTATTTCTGTCTTCAAGAAATTTACACTGTCGATGAGAACGTTTGAGATTTCTTAGAACATTAACTTCAAATACTTTGTCAGAGAATTATAGTGAAAAAACATTAACATCTAGATTTTGAAACTAAGATAGATTCTAAATCAGTCATGAGTACTAGTATTTTTTATTTTAGACAAAAATGTATCCTTTATCTTGAACAGTTTATTCTTATTATAAAATAATACATGGCTATTTTAAATTCATTAGAAAACATGGGGAAGTTTTTGCTATTGCTCTGATTATTTTTATTTTTTAGAATTTTTTATTGATGTGAGTGAGAGAGAAGAAAGGGGAGAGGGGTGAAAGGGGAAAGAGAGAAGCATCAACTCGTTGTTTTCTTAGTTGTGCACTCATTAAGTGCTTCTCAGTGCCCTGACTGGGGTTGAGCCGTGACCTGTGGTGCACCAGGTCGACACTTGATCCACTGAGTGACCTGACCAGGGCTGCTATTGCTCTTTAATAAAAGAAAGCCTTAAGTTCACTTTGCTTCCTAATTATCTAGAAAAATTAAATGCAAGAGATAATAATCCCAAACTATGACTTTCTGTAACCCCTATAAAATTTGCAGTCCCAACACTCAGAGATAACCACTAATAAAATTCTAAATGTTTGTAATAAATACATAAGTTTTCCCCAACAGAATCGGGATTGCATTGAATTTTATATTTTACTTTTTGCAATTCACATTCCATTTTTCATACCATAAGTACTTTAAAATGGTTTAATCTTAATAAATAACCCTGCACTTTCACATAATTATGTTAACGTGAATGTCCACCTTTTGTATTTACATCAGTTTCATCTTTCTTTCCATGTTTCAATTGGTTTCTCTCCACCTTTTCATCCCCACCAGCACCTCCTCAAGGGATGGTTGTGGTTCACAATAGATTGTATATTATACATCTTTTTTCTCACATATATGTATTTCAATTTATTTAAGATAAAAAATTAACCAGTTCTCCCCCAACACCCCCTGCCTTGGGCATCCTATTTTTCATGCTATCATATAATCCCATGCTTTTTTTCTTATTAATTAATTTTAATGGGGTGACATTGATCAATCAGGGTACATAGGTTCAGAGACAACATCTCCAGGTTATTTTGATATTTGATTATGTTGCATACCCATCACCCAAAGTCAGATTGTTTTCCATCACCTTCTATTTCATTTTCTTTGTGCCTCTCTCCTCCCCCCCCTTTTAACTGCATATATTTGCACAGAATAGAGGCAATTGTTGGCCACCTTTCATTATATAAGAATTGAACAGTTTTTTTGCAGTTTTTTTTTAATTTGACTTTTTTTTTCTCATACCTGTGGAAATTACCCTAGGTATATTTTTGGTTGCCTGCCATTCATCCTGTGGGTATCAATCATTGGCCAGTGGCCTGTTTAATGAACACGCAATCTTGACGCCTCTTTGATTATTCTCCTTGGGTAGATCAGTAGAGGTGGTACCTCTACATTAAATATAAACAACTGATTGTGGTTTATTTTTTTGAAAATAATAAATGTATATTTTTTAAATGTGACTACAACAATTTTGATGCAAAACATTGGTTTCCTGTCCCATTCCACTAAGCTTGGGTTCTGTTCTCTCGGAGCAACAATTTTAATTCTTTTAGCTCTTCCTTCAGGCCTCACCTGTAAAATGTACCTATAATATAACTTTTTAATTATTAAATTCAAATATTATCTATTAATTCATTATTTCATTAGGTAGAATTTGGCTCAATCAGCTCTCTCTTATCTTCCCAATATTGTTCTATCAGATGTCCTTTTAATATAAATCAGTGTTTATTGTCCATGCATAAGGTGATCTGTGAGTTTCATTACTTTTCTTAGGTACTTCCCTCCTGATATTCTCATTTTTCTTTTTCTTTGTTTTTCTCTTTTTAAAAATTTTTATTCATAGTTTATTTCCTCATTTTGCCAATGTCATCCTCCAATAACTAATAAAGTGCAAATTAAAGAAAAATGTTTTTGCCTTTATACTTAAAAATGTTGTTATTCTGACTCCACACTTATTTGGACATTAAGAATGTAAGGTCTGGACTCATATTTACATTTAAATACATAATAACTAGCACATAAATTATTACAGCAAATAGCTATGGTGACTCTTGAATTTCAGGGCTTGTAACTTGCAGGGAGCTAGAGGTTCTACTTTTGGATGAAAAAATCTATACTATTCACTGATTATGCTAATTTTATTTCTATTGGAATTCCTTATGTGTTACACATTAGAATTCTAGATTGTAAAATAATTTTTCCTCAAAATTTAGGAGATTGTGCTCCATTATCCATCTTTTTATTTTCTCTGCTTATTATTTCTCTGCATGTGTTCTGATTTTTCTCTTGAAAGCTTTTAAGAATATTCTCATGATTTTAAGAAATCGTTAATTTTATGAAATGCTGGATTTTTCTGCAATATTATGCTGGATGGCCCTTTTTAATATGGAAACTTGTATTTTCAATTTCTTGGATTTTTCTTTATTAAAATATTATTAAAAAACATTTCACTTTAATTTCTCTGTATATTGTTCTGGAAATGTTATTAGTTGTATGTATGATTTCCTAGACTCATTCTTTAAAACATTTATCTTTCACTAGCCCTGACCGGGTAGCTCAATTGGTTAGAACATCATCCCAATACTCCAGGGTTGCAGGTTCCATCCCCGGTCAGGGCACATGTAAGTATCAACCTTTGAATGCTTAAAAAAGACAACAACAGATTGATTTCTCTCTCTCTCTCTTCCTTTTTTTCTCTAAAATTAATGTTTAAAAAAAAACCTTAAAAATAAAACATTTATTTTTTTCTGTTTATGTATCTACCCTTTTGTTATGACTTCTTCCTGGAGAATTTTCTTCAGAACTTTCCTTTTATCTTATAACATAATTTTAATATCCTATTTCTTGGTTTTATATGTTTTTGATTATAGATAATTCTCATTTAATTGTATTTTTATATATATTTTCTCTGCTTCACCCACACTGTTTTCTTTCCTCCTTGTTTTTTGCTTTCTATTTTAAATGGGGGATTTTCCAAAATAATGGGTGATTTCTTGCAGTTCCCATTTGGGTAAAATACTAATAAATTCCATGGATGTGTCAGTTGATTGGGCTCCTGGTGGACTGGTCTAGCTTCATTATCTCTCTATGTCGATATCTAGGATCTCTTTCCCTGGGGTGGTTCAGATTTTTCCAGAAAAGCTGTTTTCTGCCAGGGGCAATACACCCTTGGGTTCCATAATTCTGTACAGTTAATAGAGGGTTCATCATTTCAATACTTAATGGTAACCTTAACTCCTTTCCCCCAACCTCACCATCTGATGTGTAACCCATCATTACTAAACCACATCCTTCTGTTCTTTGGGTGTTCACAACATCAGAACCTATTTCTTAAATTTTTATTAGAGAATTACCACTCCGTATCCAATATGGGAAGAGAAGAAAACATGGGTTTTTTTGGCCATTCTGTATACAACCTTTCAACTAATCCTACTGAATTTAGCCATGTAACTCTGGTAACTCCCTCCCTTGAACCTCCCTCCAAGTCCTGAGAGGCAAACAAGCCACTTCTCCTCTGATATTACCCACCAATGTCATTTTAGTTGTAACATCCTATTTTACAAATGTAGTTACTTCTTGTCTATTCTCTGATCTTCCAAAATATTATCATAATAACTTTTCCATGAATAACTAGTTTTATTTTATTATTTTATTTTTATTTATTTATTGTGTTTAATTCAGTGAGAGAAGGGGAAGCAGAGAGATAGATTCCCACATGCATCCCAACTGGGATCCACCTGGCAAGCCCACAAAGGGACAATGCTCTGCCCTTGTGGGGAGTTGTTCCTTTGCTCAGCAACCAAGCTTCTCTTCGCACTTGAGGCAGAGGCCAGGGAGGCATCCTCAGAGCCCCTGGCCAACTCGCTCCAGTCAAGCCATGGCTGCAGGAGGGGAGGGGAAGAGAGAGAGAGAGAAAGAGAAAGAGAGAAAAGCAAGAGGGGGAGGAGTGGAGAAGCAAGTGGGCGCTTCTCCTGAGTGCCCAGACTGGGAATCGAACCTAGGACTTCCACACACAGGACCTATGCTCTACCGTTAAGCCAACCAGCCAGGATCTTATTATTTTTTAATAAAAACTAGCTCTTTTACCATGACAAGTATATCTTTGTATTGTAAGTAACAAGGACAAAATTCTTTTGTGTATTAAAGTTAAATTCTATAAGTAAATGTTAAAAAATATAATTAATATTCAAATACCTTGATGCCCATATTATATATATAATGTATATATATGTACATATATATACATACATATATATACTATTTTTACTTATGAACATTGGTAGTACATTTTTCAAGCTTAACCTGGAGTTCTATTCATCTTAATCAATAATTTAAAACCCTCTAGACTGACATACTGCTTTCCAGAAATGGCATTACCACCAGCTGTGAGAGGGCTTGTTTCTCCAGCCCCTTGCCAAACTCTCAACACAAAATAAAACAAAACAAACATTTTGGCCAATACAAGAAGTGAACTTGGTCTCTTGTTCTAATTCACGTGTTCCTCCTTCCTAATGTATGTGTATGACCAGCTTGCTGGTCATTTATAGTTCTCCTTTTAATCTGTTGACTTTTGAGATGATTTGTTTAGTTTGCTCAAGCTGCTTTGATCATTTTCCTTATTAGTTTACAAAATCATCTTATAGATCAGGGATATAAATCTTTTGGCTTATGTTTTTGGCATGAAGTATTTACGCTTTGAAAAACAGTAGCTTGTTCTCCTTCGGCTTGATTCCTAATTTGCATCCATTCAACAAGTGCTCTTCATCATGATATGCCTTTTCGTATTCCTTTCTGCAGGCAGATCCTTGCAGCAGCCAAAAGAGCGGACCAAGTGGGCCATTTTCTTTGGGTGGGATCGGACAGCTGGGGATCCAAATTAAACCCACTGTACCAGCATGAAGATATTGCGGAAGGAGCCATCACCATTCAGCCCAAGCGAGCAACCGTGGAAGGTAGGGCTTTTGTCAGCTTATGATATGCTAAATAGTGGTGGGTGTTATTCGGAGTGTTTAAAGCATGTGTCTCTGAGAGCTTGGCATTCTTACAATTTATGTTCTTCTTTAATTTGAAAGAAAGAAAATTTTTTTTCTAACAGAAGATACTGTAAAGGAGGGAAACTCATCCATGGGTATCCTGCTTTGTGTGTCTTTTCTGAGGGGTTAGGTCTCCAAAGATTCCCTAAAACATGCCTGCACATTAAAAAGCACTCTATCCTCTCACTCAAAAAGAGATCAAATGTTTGCATTTCTTTCTATCTTTCTCCACTCTAGTCTAATGAATTATTCTCCCCAGATGGCTGCACGGTGTGTGTAGGCCCTTTCAAACAAGCTGGGTTGTGGTGCTCTCACTGTTGCCTTTTTGTGTTATCTGGGGACATAAAGATTTCACAAATCCCAATATGGAAGCTCTGCACTAATTTCATTCCCTGGGACAGGTCTGGAGCAGATCGCCTCTCTTACACCCCAGACCAATATATTTGCAGGTGAACACAGAGTACAGGATGATTTAACTATATCTACTCCTTTTTATTCAAAAACTTGATTGTCAGTGGTTGCCCTGTTCTTTGCTAAGCTGGTAAAACAAGATGAGGACAAAATCCTTACCCTCGAAGCTCACAGCCCTACACAAAGGTGTCAGAAAATAGTCCGTGACTGTGTAACATGTGAAACACACTAGCGCCTCATGGAATAGCTGCCCCAGGGCACAAAGGAGACCCTGTGGAAGCTTTTCTTGGGTGGTGATATCATTGGAGAAGTCTCCCAACAGGAAGCAAAACATAAAGGGATGACTTAGAACTTAGCAGGCAGGTAATGAGAAAAAGCCCCAGGAGAAGCTTCCGACCCAGGAGCCCGGAGCAGAGGAGTGAAGAAGTAGGACATACTGGGGTAATGGCAGATACTTTGCTCTGCAGCACAGTCCTGCAATGATAGTCATTCTAAAGTTCTTCTAGTTGTTTAAAAAGCCATTTTCTTTTTACAGGACATTGGGAAAACTCTTCCCTCTCCAAGAGTACCAGGTGATACACTATTTGACTGAATGACTCCTTTCTATCCTTTGAGTGTAATATCCTTGCAAGCCGTCTGTGCCCATTCCCTGGTCACTCCTGAGATAGGAGCCCTTTCTCTTGCCTCTATATTCCCTACTGTTGCAACACCCCTGTACTTGTCTCTGTCTGGAGGTGTACCTGTTGCACACCATGTTACCCTCAGCACCTAGGACCTAGCCTGATGGGGCAGATGCTCAAACGGGTTTTTAAGTGGTTGGATGCCTAAGTGGATGGAAGAATCATAGACCACATAGAACCTGGCACAAAACAAGGCTGAGAAGTGGGCCAGAGTTGGATTGTGAAGGGTCTTGAAAAACACACTATAAAATTTGTATTTTATTCTAACACTCTGAATAGCATCTGTGGGTATAAGTGGATGGGATCAGAGGGGGTAAGAAGGCTCACTCAGGTGATTCTGTGGAAGACTGACACATAAGAGTTGGGTGAGAATCTTAAAAGCAACGGAGTAAAGTGTCTCTATGACGTGCTCTCTTACTAAACTATAGATGCCACACAGACATGAATGCCCGTACTCCATGGTTATCAGCCCCAGTTTCAAGATATTTTAGGAAATTAGTATCTCAAAGTTTTTAGTAACTCTTGACACCCAATACATTTTCCACATCTATAGGGAGATGCACACAGTTATTCAGTCAGATGAAAAAACACACCCTGAATCTGCCAAAAAATAAAAATAAAAAGAGAGAAAAAGAGAAAAAAGGTGGTCACAGTCACTGAAATGGGAGAGAAATGTTATTGTCAATAAAAATATTACTGGATCACAATAGCGAAGATCTAGAAACATCCCAAGTGTCCATCAGTGGACGAGTGAATTAAAAAGCTTTGGTATATATATACTATGGAATACTACTCAGCCATAAGAAATGATGACATCGGATCATTTACAATAACATGGATGGACCTTGATAACATTATAGGGAGTGAAATAAGTAAATCAGAAAAAACTAAGAACTATATGAATCTATACATAGATGGGACATAAAAATGAGACTCAGAGACACGGACAAGAATGTGACAGTAACAGGGGGAGGAAAAGGGGGCAAGGAAGGAGAGAGATGGGGTGGGTGCAGGGAAGGGCACAAAGAAAACCAGATAGAAGGTGACGGAAGACAATTTGACTTTGGGTGATGGGTATGCAACATAATCAAATGTCAAAATAATCTGGAGATGTTTTCTCAGAACATATGTACCCTGTTTTATCAATGTCACCACATTAAAATTAATAAATTAAAAAAATATATATATATTACTGGAATGTATTGAAGCAGTAAATCTTCATGTAAAACTTTGCACTCCCATCTAGATAAAGTAATGACAGTGTTCATTTGACTGTTTGGAATTGCTGTGACTTCTACTAGCCATCTTTTCTTCTCTGTTGCTACAAAGTACAGGCAAGACTTGTTCACTCACAATGAAGGTGGAACATCAAAATTGTGACTATGCATTTACTGTGTCACACTCCTAAGAACATGAAAAAAATAATGCATTCCACTGAACCAAGGTTTCTGAACAAAGCTATGAAATATTTCAAGTGAAACCATAAGTGGACTATATTGTATATGGGCAAGTAAGCTTTTCTCTCTTTTCTATTTTTTTCCTTATTTTTCTCCTTTTTGTGGATATTTCATATTGAACTTTTTAATAGAGGTGAACATCACGCAAATGCTCATAATATTGCTACATCCCTTTATCTTTGTGTTATACAGTGCTGCACCTTCATATATAAATAAGAAAAAGCCAACCGATCATCAACTGTTGTTTTCTTTAGATCCATATTTTGAACATGTTCTGTAAACATTTGAAATTTTGACTGGTCTTTTTTGTGTCTGCCTGGATAATTAACAGTAAATTGCCTTAGGCCAAAGTGCTGGCAAATGCCTTTCCTCTGTGATAGCAGTGTTCATCTTCTTTTATCTTCTATCTGTATTTATTCTTCGTTTATAGAGAAAAGGCCCCTTGTGTTTGCTCGCCACGGATACTGTTTATTCCCCGTTCAGTTTGATGATGATAGGCACTGTGCCCGGCAAGGTCGGCTGCGGCCCTGCTGGCTGCCCGATGCTCATGGGGGACCTCAGAATGTCTCCAGAACTTGGCAGCTCTCCTCCAGCTCCGGAGCCAAAACCATTCTGTAATTTTTAGTGTTTCTGCATTGTCTGCTGAGCCAAGAGACCACTGGCACCTTCCTCTCTTCTGTTGCCCCATTAACCAGGACTCTCGGTTATCCTCTCTAGCCCCCAACAAGTCTACAGAGCAAAAAAAAAAAAAAAAAAAAAAAGCCCAAGTTGCCTTCAACTCTGTCCTCCAAAGCATGAGACTTCTCAAAGAGTAGGCTGTCCTGGGTGTCCTCTGATTACAGCCAGTGAGGGTCACGGGCCAGCATCTTTCATCTGTGCCATAATCACTAACATTAGGGAGCTAGTGTAACGAAGAGCGAATTTTAAAAGCGCACTATAATGGCTGCAACGATTGGTGATGATTTTCAAATGGGTCTGTAGAACAGCTTGGTTCCTGAACTAAGTCCACATTGTCTGTAGGAAAAAGACAAGGCGTGTTCTGAACCTGGCATACAAAGGTTGGTTATTTCATGCTGTTTTACTCAAGATTGACGTGAATGCTTTCTTTATTGTTCCTAAAACCAGAAGATCAAAGCTAAGAACTGAACCAAAATATTTCTGGCTCCAATTTAGATATGTCCTACTTTAGCCTTTCTTGATTACTTGGAATGTTCCACATGTCACAAGATTTTGTTAAGTGAATGTGAGAGAAACACCAAGAAAGAAAATATTGCCTCGAACCGCAATGCTATTTCTAAGCAATACGTATGTCTTTTAGACCTATAACCATATTGAAGAAGAGAGCAGTTAGAAGATCGCTATCCAATGTCATGACAGTTTCTTTCATTGGGTCTTTCATAAATGCTAATAAGGTCTAGCCGTGTATTAGGCACTGATTTAAACACTGAGATATGGCGGATGCCAATGTAGGCCAGGTCCCTGCTCTCATGAAGTTGCTGTCTTAGTGTGCAGGTGTCATATGATAAAGAAGAATATATAAATAAGGAGATACCATGTTGGATAATTACTCTAAAATATACTCCCTTAAAGACCAGCTTGTAAGTTACAAAGAGATATAGGAGGAAAAAGAGAGACTGGGCAGCAGGATCTAATGCAGCCAGACCACAGATTGGAGGATGTGGATGCAGGTCACTAGCTCAAGCCTCAGCAGCCTGCTCTGGATTCCCGGCACGTACATGTATCAGATCCTTTTAGTGCCTAAAAGCTACCAAGATTTCTCATTTCCCCTATTTCTTATCGATCTGGAAAATAAACTTTTTCTTCAAGATAGATCAAATCATTAATCTTTATAAAAAACTTTCTGCTTTTCCCAGAGTTAGTCTACGCTGCTAAACCAAACTCATTGCTCCCCAGTCCAAAATGTGCACACACCCACTTTCCAGCAAACATCAATCATACTCATGTCCGCATGCGGCACCCACAGCTAGATTCTGAACCTTAAGGGCAATGCCTAGAGCCTGTGGGTTGCCCGCGGTTTCCCATCTTTATTCCCACACCCTTGGCATTTACTAGAGGGCCTAACATGTGGTAAATTTTTTAAATGCTAAGCTTATCTTGTCTGTCAATTATATTTGAATGTATCTACATTACCTGAAAATGCAGAGGACTGCCTGCTTGTATGAATTTGAAGTTTTCTCAGATGGGAAAATTTTATTCATCCAAAATGTTTTGTCTCTCTGACTTTCTGTTCTAAGACATTTAATAGGAAGATGCACTTAAACATCCAATTCAGGATCTCACCAGAAATTTCACATGTGGGTTTGTATACCTTTCCTTTTCCTTCCCTTTAAATTGCTTCTTGCTGTCTTTGTTCATCTTAAATTTCTTATCAATTTAAAGGGACTTCCTGTGCAGGACTGGCTCAATAGCTCAATTAGGTGACTTGTTGAAATGTTACAAACATACAAAGAAAGCCTCAGCTGCCCTGGCCGGTGGCCTCAGCGGTAGAGTGTTGGCCCAGCGTGTGGATGTCCCAGGTTCTATTCCCGGCCAGGGCACACAGAAGAAACGCCCATCTGCTTCTCCATCCTTCCCCTTCTCCCTTCTCTCTATCTCTCTGTTCCCCTCCTGCAGTCAAGGCTCCATTGGAACAATGTTGGCCCAGGCGCTGAGGATGGCTCCACGGCCTCCGCCTCAGGGGTTAGAATGGCTCCGGGTGCAGCGGAGCAATGCCCCAGAGGGGCTGAGCATTGCCCCCCTAGTGGGCATGCTGGGTGGATCCCCATCGAGCGCATGTGGGAGTCTGTCTGTTTGCCTCCCCCTCCCCGCTTCCCACTTTGGAAAATAAAAAATAAAAGGAAAGGCTCAGCTCGGATTCCCCAGGAGGTAGAAAGTGCAGACAAGGCTGCGCTGTTAGTCTTAGATATTCCAGTGGGAATGTCCTTTACAGACTGTGTTGTCTCTACAAATCGAGTGGACTGACAAGGGAGGGAGAGCAGATTCGGTGGGGAACAATGTCTGCATGAAGAATTACAGCATTAAAAAAAAGAGAGAGAATGCTAGCATCTTATTTTTAATCTTGTGATGTTTAAACTTGAGATGATTGGTCTTCAGCTAGTGGTAAGAAATGTAAACAGATAAATCTGAGACCTGGATATCGAAGGAGATCCGAGAACAATTACTCTGAGTTGCTTTATAAGTAGACTGTCCCAGATTTTGAGCCATGCTGTCTCTTGTCTCAGGATAGATGCTGTCCTAACTAATTTCTCTTAACTGGCCTCCAATCATTTTATAACCATCAAAGATGTAAACTGACAAGAAAATATCTGTGCTGTTTGCAGATACACTGTGCGATGTACCAGTGATCAGCTACTAATCTGATCTCTGGTGTGTCCTGCTGGTTGAACTTCTGACTACTGAGATCTACCTATATTTTATGCTTATCTGGTCATTCCAGTAATATGTAGGGTTTACTGTAATTATTTAATGCAAGTATTATTTGTATAAACCAATGAATTGAGTGGAGAGAGAAAGAGAAAGAGATGCTACTTCAAAGTAAATAAATTTGAATTCTTTGGAAATATTTAGTAAAAGTTTGTCCCTATTAGTTGTGGGCAAGACAATAATAAATTTGGAGAGAAGTCATAAACACTAAAAAAGTACTGCAGTTAGGTTAATTTGCAACTATGGTTCAGCTTTCATTTTATCTTAAATACCACAAAAATAAATTTTATTATAGGTGATCTTTCTCAATATTATGACAAGGCGGCCAATCAGGTGATGCATTAGTTATAAAAAATACCTTCATTTCACATCAGAAAATTGACAAGTGACTGAATGTGTTTCTAATTTGAACTCAAATATCTAATGTAGTTATATATTTTTAATCATTTATTGCAAGGTGGAAGTTTTTGATTGACTTAATTTTGGGTCCCTGGATATTTAATTAGAAAGTTTCCAGTATACTTTTGTTTGGGCTTTCCTTTTCTAAGACTTCATTTTCTCACATGCCGGTGAAAGATTTCAGCTAGACTTACCACTAAGGTCCCTTGTCAGAGGGGCATTCTAAGAGTGATTATTATTGTATTTCTGCCTACCCAGCATCCATGCCCTCTTCTCATTGCAACTGCAGATCTTCACCCTGGGAACTCCACACTCTACTGTCAGCCCATGTGGTTCAGGAGGGACTGATTCAAACCCTTGGCCCTGGGCACAAGAGCTCATCTTATGTCACATCCTGGCCACCATGACGAATTTTTTTAGAGCTAGCACACCCATAGCAGACCATGGTTATGTTTTCTAATCCCTAAAAGTTTACTGAAACTTTTGAGAAGGAGGTGTGTAATTTCTCTCTCTCTCTCTCTCTCTCTCTCTCTCTCTCTCTCTCTCTCTTTCTCTTTCTCAAAGTTACTATTTTAGAAGGGTAACTCCAAGCTAGAACCCACCTTCATAGAAAGAGCCTGCATGAAAACATCAAAGACTTGAATGGTAGAGAGAAAGGCACCAAATCTAAAGACATCACTAATATTTCTGAGCCCTCCCCATCCTTACATCTGGGTCTGGACTTCTAATCTTTAGTAATGTACAGACTCCTGTTATTTGTATAAGATCCTTCAAAATGGGTTTCTGTACCATGCAGTTCAAGTGACCTAGCCCTTTGAGTACTATGAATGTTCCTCCTGACCATCCAGAGTACAATCAATTTATTTTTAAAATGTGTAAGGCAACATTTAAAGAAGGCAAATGTATGTTCTTCTTGTTTCCATAAATTGGTTATCAAACAAACATGATTTTAAGTTAATAAAACTGTAACTGTAACTAATTTCATTTTCTGGAAAACAAAAAAACAAAAAACAACTCACTCCTGGGGGTCAAGTGAGCATGAAAAAAACTCACTACTCAAAGGGTTAACAAATATGGGTGAATATGAGTATAAGCTTCTAAGCATTTTGTTCTTCCTTTTATCCTTTCTGAGTCACAGGCTATCCAAATGCTATGTTACAAAGATGTTCCTCTCTTCTTTTTTTCCCTTTGTTATCCCTCTGTCATGCAAACTATATATTCTCCAAGCCGCACCCTAAATCTGATTTGCTTTGTGATGAGCTCGTTCCCTCCACACTGAGATGTTCCCCGTTGTCTGTTCCCGGTATCACCTGCTCAGGTATATAATGTCTATTCTGCTTATGGAGCGTGTTTATGTGTACTCACTGATTCTGTTTCTATATCAGGGAACTACCAACTAGAATCTAAGTTATGAATTTAGATATACCTAGGAAACACAAAAGAATTGTTAGATCTCCCTCCAGAAAGCTAACTGTTTGATATTCAAACAGGCTCTTAAGAGAGGACTCCTGAACAAAAAAAAATAATAAAATGGTCCTGACCCAGGACAAAAGTCTTAGCTGTCAGAAGAAAGACACAAACTTTCTTCTTCCCAGGCCAATGTCCATTGAACTTGCACATGAATTCCACAGAAAACAGGCAGCCTATCCATAAAGATGAGTCTCAGTCAAGACAGACTAAGCTATTCTGTGGTAACAAATATGCTGTTGACACAAATATTGCTCCCCATGCACAGTCCGCTGTGGCTCCAGGTGTCGCTGCAGGGCAGTGGCCTTCTTGCACGTGCTTAGCTCCCAGGCCCTTTCTCTGTCATGTCACCTCAGTATCAATACATCCTGTGCAGTGCTTCCGAAAGGAAGAGAATGGCAAGTTCACATACAGTTTGTAAGTGCTTTTATCCGGAAGGGATACGCATTATTTCTACTCACTTCATTGGCCAAAGTTGATCAAAAGCTTTCACTGTGAGGGCACCAGTGCATGGAAAAAAGGAGCACTGACTGCTGGAACCCAAATCATGTCCCCCTCAACCCCAAACTCTTTGTCAGCTCTTAGGACAGTAAGAGCAACACTTTAGATCTTGCTAACAGCACAACTTGTAAAGAGAGTGGCGTTCTCCCCTCCTTCGCCCCAGACCTCTGAGCAGCTTTGAAACCATAAAAAGAACCCTTGACAACAGTGCAATGCAGGGGAATTGAGGGTCAGTACAAAACATGGTGCTTGGCAGAACCCTGGTTATGCCACTGTGCCCAGAAAATGCCCAGAGGAATATAGCAATATGTAGAAAATAGGAAGCCAGCCAGTAGTCTTGTTCAGAATAACGTATGTGATAACCTTACATAGACATTCTGCATGAGCCATGTGGAAAGTGTCGGTGGAGCATGGGGAAACATATTTCTCCCTGCAGGCTCTGGAACTTGGGGAAATCCCAGTTATTTCTATGAAAACACAGGCCAGTCTCTGTGACTGACACTCTTGACTGTTCACCCAACAGTCTTTCTCTTCCCCTTCTGTTCAGCAAACAGAAGCCTCTACCTGCTATGAAGGTTTCAAATGCCACATGTTTACTCAGCCAAACTTTCCTGCAGTTAGAGGATGAGCAGGTGACTTAATGCTGACCATTAGGACTCATGAGGTCATTTTCTGAAGGAGCTTCTAGGAAATATTTTTGTCCCTTAAAAAAAAAAAGGATATTGCTAGAACACTGATATAATTTATTAGCTACTCCAGGACATTTTAGAAGTAAAAGAAGGCATAAATTGTTATGGTTCCTGGTAAACCAGGGTATGTGGTCACTTGTGTCACAAGGAGGCAAAACTCTGCCTCTGTTCCTATTTTTGTCATGTTATCTTGTGAGGACAGCACACCTGGAGCTGTTGCAGTCATCTTCACCATGACGGAGAGACAGCCAACAACAGGGGAAGGCTGAGGAGAGAAGGAAAAAGCCAGGGCCCATCATGACTCACTAAAACTGAAGTAATTTAATTTAATCCTGGAATCTGCTATTTCAGGATTTCTTCTTAGTGAGAAAAATTATCTTTAAGCCACTTTGAAGTTATATATTTTGTTATATGCTGCCTAAGATATACTTAAGTGTCCATCTACCTTAGTCACTCCTGTGCACCCAGTACTTGAATGCCTGTAAAATAATTGACTCTCAAAAAATATTTGTTGAATAAATGGATTTTACAAAATAGTGCTCTTCTTAAGACTTTGTTTTTTAGAGCAGTTTTCCATTCACAATAAAATTGATAGGGAGGCACAGAAATTTCCCATGCTCCCTGCTTCCATGTACACATACACATGCACAGCCTCCCCTGTTATTGGCATCACTCATATGCATGTAAGTGTGTGTGTCTTTTTATAAATATGAACCTATATTGACACATATTAAATACCCTAAATTCATAGCTTACCTTAAGGTTCACTCTTGTTGTTGTACATGCTATGGGTTTAGACATATGTATGATATAATGACATATATTCATCATCAAAAATTATACAGAGTATATTCACTGCCCTACAAATCCTGTGTATAGCCTATACCATCTCCACCACTGCCCTCCTGCCACAACCTCCCACCCCAGCCCAGCCACCACAGAACTTCTACTCTTTCCATAGTTTTGCCTTTTCCAGAAAGCCCTGTCACTGGAATCCTGCACTATGTAGCCCTTTCAGGTTGATTTCTTTCACTTAATAAGATGCATTTACTTTTCTGCCATGTCTGGATGTATCAAAATTTATTAATTCATTCACCACAGAAGGACATCTTGGTTGCTTCCAAGTTTTGGCAAGTACAAATAAAGCTGCTATAAACACCAGTATTCAGGGTTTTCTTTGGACATAAGGTTTTAACTTCTTTAAGAAAATACCATGAAACACAATTATTGGATCTTGTGGTAAGGCTGGGTTTAGTTTTGTAAGAAAGTTCCAAACTGTCTTCTAAAGTGGTTGTACCACTTTATTTTCTCTAGCAATGAATGAGAGTTCCAGTAATTCTGCACATTTACCAAATTTGCTGTTGTCAATGTTTCAGATTTTGATCATTCTATTAGTGGTATCTTACTAATTTTTAATTTGAATATCGCTGTTGACATATGATGTGAAACATCATATTATATACTATTTACTAGTTGTATATATTATTGCATAAGGTGACTAACTGTTAAAACTTTTGACCTTTTTAAATCAGCTTGTTTGTTTTCTGATGAATTTTAAGATTTCTTTATCTCTTTTGGGTAATAGTCTTTATTCAGATGTGTCTTTTGCAAATATTTTCTCCCAGTCTGTCTCTTGTCTTCTAATTCTCTTGATATTTTTCTTTCACAGATCAGAAGATTTTAATTTTAATGGTGTTAAGGTTATGAAATGTTTATTTTATAAATTGTATCTTTGGTGTTGCATCTAAAAAGGCATCATTGTACCTAAGGTCATCTGGATTTTTTCCTGTTATCTCCTAGGAATTATATATTTTGTGTTTTACATTTAAGTTTATAATCCATTTGAATTCATTTCTGTGAAGAGTGTAAGGTCTGTTTCTAGGTTTAATATTTTTTGTATGTGGATGTCCAGTTATTCCAGCATCATTTGTTGAAAGACTGCCTTTGCTTCAGTGTTTTCTTTGTCAAAGATCAGTTGGCTATATTTATGGGGCTCTGTTCTGGGGCCCTCTGTTCTGTCCATTTATCTATTTTTCTACTATTTTCCATATACCACATTGTTTTGATTACTGGAGTCTTATAGTAATTCTTGAAGTTGGAGAGCATCAGTCTTCTAACATGTTTTTCTCCTTCAGTATTGCATTGGCTATTCTGCTTCTTTTGCCACTCCATACAAACTTCGGAATCAGTGTTAATATCTATAAAGTAACTTGCTGAGATTTTGTTTGGGATCACATTGGGGCAACTGACATCTTGACAATATTGAATCTCCCTATTCATGAACATTGGCCATCTCTCTATTTATTTAGTTTTTTTTTCTTGAAATTTTATTTATTGATTGATTTGAGAGAGAGGGTATGATTTGTTGTTCTACTTATTTATGCATGCCTTGTTTGACTCTCTTGTATGTGCCCTGATTATGAATCGAACCTGCAGCTTTGGCCTCCTAGGACTATGCTCTAAAGAACTGAGCTGCCCAGCCAGAGCTATTTAGTTGTCCTATGATTTTATTCATCAACATTTTGTGGTTTTCTTTATAAGCTATCATACATATTTTGTTAGATGCATACCTAAGTATTTATATCTGGGGTGCTAATACATGTTACTGTGTTTTTAATTTCAAATTCCACTTGATCATTGTTGTTAAATAGGAAAGAAATTGACTCTTGTATACTAACTTTGCACCTGCAACCTTGTTATAATTGCTTATTAGTTTCAGGAGTTTCTGCATTTTGTTATGTTTTGCTTTTTGGTTGATTCTTTTGGATTTTCTATATAGATGATCATGTCGTATGAGAACAAAAACAGTTTTATGCCTTCCTCTCCAATCTATATAACATTTATTCCCTTTTCTGCTTTATGGCATTAGCAAGGACTTTGACTTTGACACTGAAAAGGAGTGGTGAGAGGAAACATCCATGACTTGTACCTGATCTTAGAAAGGGAGAGTTTGAGTTTCTCACCATTAATTATAATGTTAGCTGTAGGGTTTCTGTAGATATGTGTTTTTTAAAAAACAAATGTAGACTATAAGGTAAGCCATATATCAGAAAATGAAAATTTAGATAGCATCAAGAAAGATATTTACCTTTATTCTATATGCCTACATTTATCACCATGGATAATATTTTGTTAAAATTTTATTAAGAGTAAAGCCATTTAACAATCCTTTTTGTAGGAATGATAAATTATATAAAACCATTTATACAAAGATTGTCTTTAAAGGAAAAATGTAAGCTAGGATATGTTCTTACAATTGTGAATCAGTGCAGCTTGTGATTCATTGACAGAAAAATTGTAAAACTGAGAGGGAGAGAGATAGCTATTAAATATTTTAAACAAATATCCTATCATATTGAAATTTGAAATGTATAAATATTTATAACCTAATTTTAATTTTGATTGAAAAAGTAGAATGCCAAAGTGTCTTAATAAAACTTTTTTCAGGCCTAGGAAATATGACACTGATAATAACATTTGGGGATCCCATTAAATTAGCACATCCTACATTTTGTAGATTCTTATTTTAATATAAATCATGACATTTAGGTAATCTTTGCCCAACTAAGAACTGATTAGGTGTGTAATGTATGCTGAGTTACAAACTGTACATTCAACTATGTCTTCAGTAACTTTTCTCCCTGAGTCATCACATTCAGACACTCCCACTTTATAAATATTCATCTTTTCTTTTTTACTCTAAATTGTATCCACTGCCATCACATTCTCTTTCATGTTTCCTTGTATCACAGAACTATAGGTAATGTGCTGTTGAATGTGGAAGAGGTCATTCATTTTCAATTATTTAACAAATTTTGACTGTCTACTGTCTGTCAGGGACTGACTATGTGCTGATAACTAAAAAGCAAACATCCTCGCCCTCATGGAGATTATGTGCTAGCAGAGGGAACCAGAAAAAAAAAAAACAAGAGGCAATATAAGGAAGTATATAATATAGAATGCTAGCAGGTAGTAAATTGTATAAATTATATCTCTTCATTGGTATTCTAATTTTGTTTGTCATTTTGTAATTTTATTTAGTTCTTTGTCCTTTAGTTCTTCTGTTATCTCTTTGAACATATTTAAGACAGTTTCTTTAATGTCTTTTTCAAGTAAGTCCAATGTCTGGAAAGACTGTCCTCCTTGTCTTGTGTAGTCATCAAAGTGCCTGCTATGTTGGCTTGTGTTTGACAGACATTTCCATGAACACCAGAAGCTAAACAAAAAAGACCTGTCATAATAAATTAATTTGTTAGGTCTGCCATTGCAAAGTACTATAACCTGGTGGCTTAAACAACCGTTATTTATTGTTTCACAGTTCTGGAGGCTAAACACCCAAGATTAAGGTGTTACTAGCGTTACTTCTTCTGAGGGTTATGAGAAAAAGTCTTTACCATGCTTCTTGTATACTGTCTGATGATTTTCTGAAATCCTTTCTTATTTTTTGGTTTGCCTTTACTTCACATGATATTCTTTCTACCTGTCTGTCTCCCTGTCCCCACTTTCCCTTTTTATGCGGATACTAGTCATATTGGATTAGGGTAAAGACCTCATTTTAGCTAATGTAATCTGGAACGGCCCTGTTTCCAAATAAGGTCACAGTAGAGCTACTGGGGGATCAGACCTCACATATAAATTTTGATGGAGTCTCAATTCAACACCTAACTCTCAGTCTTTGTAGATTGGCTCTGTTCTGGGTTACTCCTTTGATCTTAAACAAGGTGTTTACAATTCTGCCTTATTCCTGTTTGTGCTTAGCCTAGAGATTAGCCAAAGAAGAGACCTCCTCAGGTCTTTTCTGAGTATTTCTCCTGCTGTGCATATATGTGTGGCTCTCTAAATTCCACAGTATAGCTCGGTACTTTTAAATGACCTAATTTCCTAAAGAAAGTCTCTTTTTATATTCTCTTCCCAAACTTTAGACTCTTTATTGTAGCTTTCAATTATAATCTCTTTTTCAAGGTGACTATATTTTTCATTCATTTTGTAATATTTATGAACAATGGGCTTACTTTGTTCACCTTGAATGAGTTATAATTTAGTCAAAACAGAGACAAGTATGTGGTTTTAATCCTTCAATAACCCCCAAAGAAGTTGGAATAGAGAAACATAATACTTTTCTAACAAGGTCTGCTTGGGTCTCGCCCAAGCACCAAGTACTTGGATCTCATCCTAGGAATGCAGGCTGACATCTTCAGGTCTTCATGACTGCCACTGGGACAAGGATTGGATAAGACAAAAACAAATCAAAGTGCCACAAAACTTTTCTACTACTTTGAAGGTACCTTTTTCTTGATTAAACATTCACCTGGTTGCTGTAAAAACCTTTACTCTTGTCCATAGCTCTGACCAAGTTGGTTTTGATCATCTTGCTTGTGTTTGGTATTACAGTGGCAGGAACGGAGTTTCGAGTGCTTATTCTGCAATTTTGCTAACATCAAACCACCTGGCAAGTGTTATCGAGAAAGAAGGCAATGAAGTTAAGAGATAACAGGAGGGTCAGATCACATATGACCCTGCAAGTCATTGTAAATACTTTAACATTTGTTATGAGCAAAGTAAAAGAGGCTTTACAGGATTTGAGCACAGGAATAACATGATATGTCCTATGTATTAAAAGGACAATACTGGCAGTTAGGTTGAATATAAAATTTAGAAGAATAAGGATAAAGTCTCAAAGACTGGTTATGATGCTGATATAATAAACCAAGTTAGGATGATAGTCGGATGAGCTAGAGTGGTAACAGTGAAGGTAATGAGACATGTTGGTACTTAAAATGTAAGTTGAAAGTAAAGCCATTAGAATCTTGGACAGAAAAAACTAAGTCAATAATGATTACAAAGTTCTTTACTTGAGCAACTCACTTGTCAGTGGTTGAGATGGTGAAGTTGTCAGTAGAGCAAGTTTCAGATAAACAAGCAGCATGTCAATATTTTGGATGTGCTGAATTGGAGATACTTATTAAATATCTAAGTGGAGATATGAAGTAAGCAATGAGGCATATAAATCTTGAATCTAAGAGAGACTTCTGAAACAAAATTTAATTTCATGGAGTTATTAAAACAGAGAAGCATTTAAAGAAGTAAGATAGAGAATAATAGGGGACCAAATAGTGCTTGTTAGAACTTTTCAACATTAAGAGATTGTGAAGAGGAAAAACTAGATTGACCAGTGTAGTAGAGGGAAAATAACAGGAGTATGATCCTAGGAAACCAGCTCAAGGAAATGTTTTAGAAGGGAGTCTTCATACCTTCATCAGAATATTCCTGCTTAGTCAGTTAAGTATTAAGAATTGACCATTTGATTTGTTAATATGGAGTTGTTAGTGATTTTAAAAAATTTATTTAATTTATTGGTGTGACATGGGTTAATAAAATTATACAGAATTAAGGTGCACAATTCTTCATCTTCTGTATGTTACATTGTGTGCTCACCACCTCAAGTAAAGTCTCCCTCCATCACCATCTATCCCCCCTCTCTCTTCCTCCACTTCACCTCACACCCCCTTTCCTCTGGCAGATGTCAGTCTGTTCTCCGTATCTGCGAGTCTGTTTCTATTTCTTTTTGTTAGATTATTTTGTTCATTAGATATTTTTGATAAATTATTAAATTTGAGTGGTGTTGGCAAAACCTGGTTGAAGTATGTTTAAGAAAGTGTTGGAAGAGCATGTCTATAGTTAATAAATGTTATTCCTTAGAACACTTATCAACCCCCTCCCCAGGTTTCATGCCATAGACATTCAGGAAGGAGGATATAGTCTCCTAGCTCTTTGAGTCTCTTGAGAAGATATGCCATTGGGCATGGAAAAGGGACATAAATATATAAAACAAATAAGAATCCTGTCATCCAGAGTACCCAGCTTACTTTGCATAGGAGGTCATGGTCATGCCACAACAAACAGACAGCCGTAGCAGAGTTTGACAAGGCAGATACTTAATGCTTGAACAAGAAGATTCATTGTATACTTCTAGGCATTTGTTTTATATAAGTGTACTTATTTATATTTTGATATATAGAAAGTGTGTCTGTATGTGTGTGTGAGATATAATCACCACCAAATATATTGCTAAATATAGATGGTAGATTTGGGTGTGGAGCTAACCAGCATCAGTTCTCATGCTGTGACACCCATTAGCTTCAGTGCTAAACAGGCATGGAAGGTGTGTTCTGTCACTCCATTTTTCTCATATAGAAAATGAGTGCATAGTCAATGACTAGTGAGAACTTTTATAACCCTAGTGTTCTCTATTGCAGCAATACTACTACTACTACTACTAATGATGATGATGATGTCTCTGTGTGTTTGTACAATGTAGACAAAAAGAACTAGAAAGACTATAGTCAAGAAAAACAGATGAGAATAAAGAAAAGAATAATAAATATGGCAAAGTTCTAGAGACAGGAATAAAATAGATTAAAAAAACCTTTTTTTAATGCTCATCTTTATTTTATTCATGTAGAGGACAGATGGAAACAAAGAAATGATCAGAGAAGAGATTGAAGAACAAGAAGACAGGGAACTGGGGTGAGGTTAGTCTAAAATCAGAAGCTGAAAGAAAGGAAGACATGTACAGACTGAGTGAGGAGGGGAGACAGCACAAATGTCTTCACGCTTTTGTTTCTCTGAGTCTCAGTTTGATACCCCACATATCAGTGAACCCGAAAGTGAGGTGGTTCCCAGAGGGAGAGGGGAGGGAAGGGAAGTCAACGGTGTCAAATATACACTGACAGAAAGTGGTTTGATTTTCAGTGATGGGCACACAACATAATGAATTGTTCACGTGGTATGGAGATGTATACCAGAAACTTATGTGTTTCTATGGATCAGTGACACCCCCAGTAATTTAATTTCTAAAAAAAAAGAAGTAGCCCTGGCCAAATAACTCAATTGGTTAGAGCATCATCCTGAAGTGCAAAGGTTGCATGTTTGATCCCTATTCAGGGCACATATAGAAACAGTTTAATATTCCTGTCTATCTGATATGCCAAGGTTGCACACCAAGGTCGTGGGTTCGATCCCTGGTCAGTGTACATATAAGAATCAACCAAGGAATGCATAAATACGTGGAATAACATTTTGATGTCTCTCTCTCTGTCTGTCTCTCTTCCTATCTCTCTCTAAAATCAATCAATAAATAAAACATTGAAAAGCTCTATCCTTGAAAATGACCTGTTTAAAACCTACTTTTCTTCTCTTTTCAGAACATTAGCTATTTATTGCCTTATCACAGGGAAAAGGAGACAGCTTTTATCTGTTTTCACCATTTAGGAGCATGTTGATTTGGTCCCTTGCCTGGAAGAAGGCAGTTAAATATAGACAGAGACTAAGATTTTCTTCTCTGCCAGCGCTGGGCCATCCCAGGAGCCCACAAACTCACCTGCGGGCTGTGGAGAACGGCACCTAGTACAGTTAAAAAGCACCATTAGTTTAGATCGGGTGCGAACAATAAGATAGAGCACTTGAAACCATTAAGTTCAAGGCCGACTATGAAAGCAAAGCAGTAGGGAGAATTTAAAGGTCCATTAAGTTTGCCAAATGGATAGCTAGAAGAAAAATCATTTATAAAAATTGGGAGATCGAAAGGGCTTCTTTAATGTTCTTTAACAAAAATTAGATGCTTGATAATCTTTTCGTATTTGGATAAGGGGGAGAAAAAACCCTGGAAGTCAGAGATGGGTTTTTTCAGGCTCAGTGTTTTTATGATATTAGATGTGTACTATTAGGTTAATTGGAACTTTAAAGTTAAAATGACCTTCTTATAACTTTAAATAGCAACATATTTTTTCCTTACTCAGTTGCAAATGAGGATGTTTTGCACACTGTTCCCTAAGAACTAAGTCTACTGTGCTATTAGTAATTTGACCTAGAAAATTACTTCCCTCACCTCTTAATGCTCTGTTCTCCCTAATATTGTTAAATGGGCCAACTGCTTGTTCTTACAATTCACAAATCATGCAAAAATCCTAGTTAGTCTTTTTGGATTTTAGAAAGTGTTGCCACAAGTTATAGGACATTTCCTGCCTGTTTGGAGTTTTTGAAGTCCCTTATTTAACATATCTTCAACAACTTTTAGTTGAGTACAGCCCAGACATTCTGATGGGTTCTAGGGACAAAAGATTGGGTACATTCCCTGTATTAAAGGAACACACTGAGTATTTGAAAAATCAGACACACAATATCACAGCTTCATAATATCAGAGGGTGAATTGTGATAAAAGAGAGAAGCTGCAGGGGTTGCATGAATGAAGGCCAATAGGCTGAGGGCATTAACTGACAAAAACAGGGAGATTTAACCCTGTAAAGAACAAATGGCAGTTGACTGCTAACTAAGGGGTGGGGTGGGGGCTCCATTTAGTAAGACAGCATTTACAAAGGGCCAAAAGTAGCAAATTGTATGTCAACATGTTAGAACCTAGAAAGTATGGAGGGGTTTGGATGAGTGGTGGAGAGACTGGAGAGAACCAAATAAAAAACAGCCCCCTGGGCTGCTTGCTTGAGGACCTATAGCAAAATGGATCAATCTTTACCTTTGGAATATGGGTTCTAGAATTTTATATCAATGTAATGCTGAGACTGTTTTTTTTTTTTTTTTCTTCTTTTCCAAGTGAGATGAGAGGGGATAAACTCCTGCATGTGCTCCGACTGGGATTCCCCTGGCAACCCCCCTCTGGGGTTGATACTGTGCCCGTCTTGGGCCATGCTTGCAACTGAGCTATTTTTAGTGCCTGAGGCGCAGGCTCCATGGAGCCATCCTCAGTGCCCAGGACCGATGAGATTGAACCAATGGATCTATGGCTACAGGAGGGGAACAGAGAGAAAGAATGGGAAGGGGGAAGAGTAGAGAAGCAGATGGTCGCTTCTCCTGTGTGCCCTGACTGGGAATCAATCCTAGGACATCCACATGCCAGGCAACACTCTTATCTACCACTGAGCCAGCCAGGGCCAGAGACTAATACTTTTTTAGATATCTATGGACTCCAGAATTTATCCTAAGAGAACCAAAGTGCCCATGGGGGAGCAAAAAAATTCAGGACTGACTTTTTATTTAAAAGTATTTAGGTTCAACCTCCTTGAAGCTTACTAGTAAATTTTACACAAATGACAAGTTTTCTTAACATGTCATGACTACAGAAACACTGACCGGCCCTGGCCTGTTGGCTCAGTGGTAGAACATTGGCCCAGCATGTGGAAGTCCCAGGTTCGATTCCTGGCCAGGGCACACAGGAGAAACACCCATCTGCTTCTCCACCCTTTTGCCTTTCCTTTCTTTCTATCTCTCTCTTCCCTTCCAGCAGGCAAGGCTCCATTGGAGCAAAGTTGGCCCGGGCACTGAGGATGGCTCCATGGCCTCCATCTCAGGTGCTATAATGTCTCCGGTTGCAACAGAGCAATGCCCTCCAGATGGGCAGAGCATCACCTCCTGGTGGGCTTGCTGGGTGGATCCTGGTCGGGCACATGTGGGAGCCTATCTCTCTGCCACCCCACTTCTCACTTCAGAAAAGAAAAAAACAACTCTGACTTTACAATGCATCATTCTTGTTTGTCTCACTGCTCTTTAGATGCATTTCCTAATTTAAAAACCTAATTTATTTTTGTATCCTAAGTGCCCTGTTTTTTAAAATGTAGATCTGAAATGCACCACTCAATGATTTTTATTTATGTAAACACAGAGATAACCACCACACACATTAAGGCAGAATATTTTTATCATACCTGATAAATTCTCTTGGTCTCATTCTTTGTCACTAATTCTCCCATCCTCAGAGAGATTAATGTTGTCTTTTTTTTTCACTGCATATAAATAGATGATTATTTATTTCACAGTAGATCAACTTTTCTTACATTCAAACTTCATAGATTTACACACACACACACACACACACATATATATATATATGCATGTAATCTTACTGTGTATATTTGTATGTATGTCTGATTTCTTGACTCACGTTTTGGGAATCAATTCTTATTGTTTCATATAACAGTATTTGTTTCTTTTTATTGCTATGTAATAGTCCATTGTACAAATATATCACAATGGGTTTATCTATGGATACATCATAATCATTTGTTTTATGGTGCTCAGCCAATGTGATTTCTGATACTTCTGATTTCAAGCCCAAAGAGTGTATTAAGGCAGAAATATTCCTGTTACATTTTATTACTTTTTGAAGAACATGTCTTACTGGTTAAATTCATGTGCTTGCACATTTTTCAGCTAATGTACCACTTTCCCAAAGTATCTTAGTACTTTTACCCATTGTCTATTGTGATTGAGCCCCCTTGATGAGCTTTTGATACAGTCATAAAGGAAAGTCACAAAGAAAAGCAATATTTGTGGTTGGAGGGGAAAGCCAAGAATGTGGAGAGCTATGGCTATGTGACACAGGCACTGTTAGAGAGGATTAATTAGTTCTGATCTAAGCCTGAGTTGTCACAAAACATTACAGAGTGCATGAGGTTCTGAGATTAATGATGATACTAATAGGTTTAAATTTTGATAAGATTCTTATTTGTATTTCTACCTATAAACTCAATTGCTTCGTGACCTGTGTGTATACATAGCAATGTCTGTTAAGTAGAGAATTCAATTATTTGGTGAATTTGATTAATATAAAAACCAGCCTCTGACCATTCCCCAAAAAGTAATTAATCACATAGTTTTATTCCTTCGGATACATAATATTTCAGCTATTTATGATCTCTCCACTATATTTTATATTTTATTTTCTGTCTTTAAACAACAAATCAGAGTGGGAAAATATTTCCCTTTTTTCAATTTCAGTAAACAGTTTAACAATCTTAGGTTTGTGGCAGTTTTCTTTCTTTAATCAAATACCAGCTCGCCAAAAGCCAATCACTCTGACACTGGCATTTGGAGCGCTAATTTATTGTAACCTCAGGGAATTTACTTTTTAGGAATAAATTGAGCATTAAAATTTTCTGTCCGATACTTTTTCAAAAAGGTTTGTGGAATTTCATTATACATAAGCCAAGTGAAGTACAGCATGTTGGCACCTTTCCAATACTTTGGGGTATCATGGGATTCTGAAAAATGCCCTTGTCTTGAATTGACTATTTCAACTATCAACATCGTTCATGCAGATGTTGGGCACTTATGCCATGGTCAGGTTCTCTATGGTCTCTAGATGTCAATGTCAGTGTGAATGGCCCCTAGCAAATTAGTGTTTGATTCTAAGAAAAACCCAAAAATATTAAAAACATAATCAATAGTAAAATAAAAATAGAATTCCCTTGAATTAGCTGGGAAACTTATTTTTTTTAAAATGAGTATATGGAGAGTTGGGTTTTTTTTCCTTCATAGATAGGGTGATCAGATAATCCTATGTAGCTATTTATCATAACAATAAAAATGATGATGATGGTGATGATGATTATGATGACAGGAATGACATTAGTAGTGAACTTCTGTTAAAGACTTGTAATATGCCAGGTGTTATGACATACAACCTTGAAAGTAAGAACTATTTTTTTAACCACATTTTAGAGATGAAAAAAAAGGATGGTTGGATTAGATAACTTGCCCAAAATTATATAAAATAATCTCTGTTGAAACTGTGATTTCATTAAAGCTATCTGATTCCTAATATTTTTTTTTTAATTTTTATTTAGAAAAATTGAATTTAAAGGGGTGACATTTATCAATAACAGTACATATGTTTCAGGTAAACATTTCTATAGCATTTGAATTGTTGATTGTGTTGTGTACTCATCACTCAAAGTCAAATCATTTTCTATCATCATGCATTTGTCCCTCTTTACTCCCTTCCTCCCACCCCCTTAGTTACATCCCCCTCCCCTTGGTTTTATACTCTATTCAGCAAAGGGGAGACTTACCAGTTGGTGTGTAATTTTTTTTTTTTTAATAAATGGGAAAGTATAAAAGACTCATTTGGATGTTAGGAACGAGAACTTTTTTTTTTTTTTTGTATTTTTCTGAAGCTGGAAACGGGGAGAGACAGTCAGACAGACTCCCGCATGCGCCTGACCGGGATCCACCCGGCACGTCCACCAGGGGCAAGGCTCTGCCCACCAGGGGGCGATGCTCTGCCCCTCCAGGGCGTCACTCTGCCACAACCAGAGCCACTCTAGTACCTGGGGCAGAGGCCAAGGTGCCATCCCCAGGGCCCGGGCCATCTTTGCTCCAATGGAGCCTTGGCTACGGAGGGGAAGAGAGAGAGACAGAGAGGAAGGGGGGGTGGAGAAGCAAATGGGCGCTTCTCCTATGTGCCCTGGCTTGGAATCGAACCCGGGTCCCCCACAAGCCAGGCCAACGCTCTACCACTGAGCGAACCGGCCAGGGCCAGGAACGAGAACTTTTTGATGGCATTGTCTTAGATTGAGTTCCGTAGAGTCAGAGCCTGAGTCAGGGATTCTGCTGCATGTGCTTTATGGAAGGAATCCTCACGGGAGAAAAGGGGTGAGGCAAGCCTGACAGGGAGGGGAAGGCACTGAGTGAGGACAAGACTGCCTCTAGGGCCCAGCGTCAGCCTGTTCCCAGGAACTCTCTGGAGCAGGAACTGAGCCAATGATTTGGTCCTACCACCAGGCAAGAAGTATAGACATTTGTATTTCTGAGGCAGTTATTAGTCAGCTGCAGACAACCCCTAAGGGTGGGGTATAAATAACTTCACAGAGTCTGCTCCTATTTAGCCAAAGCAGACAGGAGTAAGCTGTGACTCCCTTGCTGCTTATCACGTTTCTTAGTGCATCTGGCTGCTATAAGAAAATATCAGAGATTGAGTGTCTCATAAAAAAACAGAGATGTTTCTTATAGTTGTAGAGGCTGGGACATTCAAGATCAAGGAGCTGGAAGATCTGGCATCTGTGAGAACTGGCTTCCTGGTTTAGGGCCATTTTCTCATGGTATCCGTACATGAAGAAAAGGGAGAGGAAGCTCTATGGGGTTTCAATGATAAAGACACTAATCCTAGACATAAGGTCTCTACTCTGCTGCCCTAATCACCTCTCAAAGGTCCCACCTCTAAGCACCATCACATTGGGGATTTGGATTTAACATAGAAATTTGGTGGTGGGTTGGAGGGACGCAGATATTTGATCTGTAGCATCAGACATGCATTGTGAATCATTGTTAGGAGTAAGATAGGTCAAGATGCAAACTTCTCTCTTACTTTGAGAAGTTGGTCTTGACATGTCCCAAACTTCTAAACACCCAAATAATTCACTGACATGGCAAGACCTTATATCTTTGTAATATGTATTTCCCATCATCTAGTGCACATCCATCTTATTAAGACATCTGGATGAACAAGATGTTGTTAGTATAGTGACCCCATTTTACTTTGTAAAGGATGCTTACAATGTTGAAATACATATCTTGTGGCACAGAATAGGAAAAGTATTATAACCCTGTGGAAATGTTAATATGTACTGCAGTCCCTCCCAAATGAAAGCTGCTTCTCATTTTCTTTCCTTTGGGGGAATTAAGAGAAATGAAATCTAATTGGTTAGGTAAATAGCCACGTACCACCTACCACTTTCTGCTATGGTATCTTAGCATCTCTACTTCCATGAGCCACCACAGAACTATAAGGGATGTACCCCTTGGAATCCTTGCCAAGGTGTCAAATATGAAGTCAAAGCAGAGTTTCCAAGTCAACAAATTCTCTTCTCTTGAGCCAGCACCCTAAGGATCTGCTTTCCGATGTCCTGTTCTAGTTCCTAACAGTATATGTTAGCTGGGTCCTGCAGTTTTTCCAACATACAATTCTTCTCTCCACTTAGCTCTTTCCCAGGCTGGCCAACTGGAGGAGACCTGATCCTGGCTTTTCTTTCCCAGTGGCCAGAACGGGAGGGGAGGCAGATCCTGAGGACACCACAAGCACTGTCTTGGTCTCACCACCTACCTGCCTCAGTCTGTGCCCTTTCAGAATCTTCCAGCAAGAATCTCCCACTGTCCTCTACAAAAGACTGAATTTAAGGGGATCTAGGTATTGAAGGTTCTCGAGTATGCCTCCTAAGATATCCCTATGCCAAGTTCCATCGACAGGAGGGAAAAGATGGTATCTTCTTTTGTTAGCTTCTGTTTTGACTTAAAGGGAATTCTCTGGAGCAGTGTTTCTCAAAATGTAAGCATTTACTAGAATGGTCTGAAGGGCTTTTTAAAACACAAATGGATGGGTCTCAACCCCAGCCTTTCTGACTGGCCAGGTCTGGGGTAGGGTCCAAGGTTTTGCATTTTAATTTCCCAGGTGATGCGGATACAGCAGGTCCAGGGACCGTGCTTTGAGAAGCACAGCTCGGGGCAGCCTCTGTGCTCTTAGCAGCCCACATACAACTGGCAGATAGCCTACCAGCCTAGTGAAGGGAGTCTGAGGGCAAGGGGAACTCAGTACAGCTGGACCAACATGCATCTAGTGTTGAAATAGCCACTCTGAGCAAATGAGGTTTATTTTAGAACATTTCTACAAGAATCTCTACATATGATGTCATTAAAACATAGCACTAAAAAATTAATGTGCATATTTTTGTTCTTTCAAATGATATAAACAATTAAAACTTAAGGTTTTTTTCCCCAATTTAGTTAATTTATAGTATTCTCTCTCTCGCTCTGTCTCCCTCCCTTCCCCCTCCCCAACAATGAAGCAATATTTGCCTGAACCAACTCATGAGTAAGGAGCAACACAGAAACCGTGCCTGAGTATCTGTTCCATCCGAATGAGTCATCGACAAGGGAACCTCTATAGTACAATGCAATCTGACTTGTCTAAGGAAAGTAAACCACCTTTTATTCTCCCAAAAGCAGGAGTACCTCCTGATTCTTAGTAAAGCGAAAAACCTTTGAAATTAGATTTAAGTGGCAACGATAATCATAAAGGCTGCCAACATCTGTTGTACAACAGTAGGCCAAAACAAACAAACAAACAAAACCACATTTTTTTAGAGGTAATTAATATCCCAATCATGTGGCTTCATATAAGAAGACCCATTTAAAAGTTCAAATGATAATTATTAGATAGGAGTTTCCTTTTTGTCAGTGTTGGGCTAATTTCATCTTGAAAACTTATTGGATGTGACTGTAGGTGAATCACTATAATATTCTTTTTAACTACAGATGGCAAGGCAACATAGTAACTAATTCCAGCATTTTTTTTCTCTAAAGAGCTCAAAGTTAAAGCATTTTCCAGGAGATATTTTTGCTTTTTAATGGCTGTATCATTAGATAATGAGGTTTAATTAAGCATTCTGTGTATCAAGGAAGAACAGTAGAGAAATTGAGGTGAAGCAAAGGACATTTGGGGGCGGAGACCGGGACTGAGGTCCGAGAGACAGGGTGACTGAAGGGGGCTGAGAGAGCAAGACCAGGGCCCAGGAAGGGGGAGTGCAGCAGATGCAGAGAGATACTGAGAAAGAATGAGATGCATGGAGAAAGAAACAAAGAGGAAGTCACACAGACACAGACAGAGGGACAAAGTAAAGACCAGCTCCAGGACTGCTCAAGGCGGTGTGGATGGGTAAGGGGGTGTGTTACCTATGCTGTGAAAGAAAAAAGAAACTTTTCTAGGTGAATGTACATTATATATTCAGTTACAGGACAACATAATCACCAAAGGCAAATGGCTAGAGTCTAAAAGGAATACTTACTTATCTTTACCTGTCAAATCCAGTTTTTCCTGGTTAACAGGAAACTTGCTTTGGGAGGCTGAGGCCATAGGAATCTCCCCCTTCACGTGGCTGCCTTACCATACTCGCCTACCTTAGTCCTGCTGCTGCACGGTGGTGCTCAGGAATGATGCCATCTGGGAGGGGCTGGTCCCACTGAGAGAGAGAGATGGGATCCTCCAGGCAGCTGCTTTGCAGAAACAACGCTGTGACCAACTCTGTTTGGGACAGACTTAGGAACTATTACTTTAGTAGTTTTGGTTGTTTGTTTTGCTTTTAACCTGCATATATGCATTATTTTAGTTTAATTGCATATAGTTCATTCATATAAGGTGCTTAGTCGAGCACACAGTAAACAATCAAACATTATTTTTATTGTTGCAGTTATCACCACCATTATCATGGTTATTACTACACTGTTTAATCTCTGAAACCACTTGCCCCCACACCCCTGCGTCCACCCACCCTTCAAATCATCCTTCATGTCCCTGCGTATTTTCACATCTGTCTTAACACTCTTCCTCTGTCAATCTCATCCTGGTCTCTCTGACTGGTTTTCTGGCTTGCACCCTTCCACAGGCACATAACAAACAGAATTTGAAATACACTTTACACATTCAATATTATGAAATCTTTGCCATTTCAATATTGTGAACTCTGCCATTTCTTTTGCTTTGGGCAAGGGGAAATATTTTTTCTTCCTTTCTGAAATTTGTATGACATTTGATTTGAGACATGAAAGTCACTGAGAAGAGAGGTCTCAGATTTGAGCTCCTTCTTACTCGAGGCCCAAAGAGCCTGCACGATTTAACCTGCCTCTTCTCTGGCCCAGAGATGGACCCTGTCTTTGGATTACTGAGCTCCAGGAGCACTGGCCTTTTCTGTAGCTTTCAAAATTCTTCCAGCTTCCAAATTGGCAAGTCTTTCATATTCAGTTATGATAGTATTGGCTCATGATGTTTTCTTAAATTCAGTGTTTCTACCTAGTTTTTTGCCTAATTCCACCTTGTTTTTTTCTCAGAGGGCACCTATACTTTTTCTTCACCACAATTACTATAGTTGCATTTAAATACTTATGGTATAAATATTTGTTGAATGTCTGTCTGTGTCCCTGGAATTTAAGCTTCGCAAGACCACATACTACATCTTTCCTGTTCGTGTCTAGTATGGTGTCCCAAATACATAGGTTCTTAAGAAACTCTTAAAGAGATTAATTGGTTAATTAATTAGAATGCAGTTCTGTGCCATTCAATATATGTGGACCTAAAAGTAATCCTGAACATGCCTGCAATACATTATTAATTGCTAAATTATATTTTATCATGTAAGAAAAAACTCATTGAAGTAGATTAATTCTTATATTGAATATATTAAAGATGGGCTCAAAGTTAATATTCATGAATTTTTTTCCTTATTGCTAGATTTTAGGTTTACAGTTTCTTGCTACTTTTTTAATAATCAAAAATACTAGAAACTCTCCTCCTGTGAAAGAAAAAAAAAAAAGAAAGAGAGGAAGAAAGAAAGAAAGAAAATAAAAAGAAAGAAAGAAAAAAAGAGAGGGAGGGAGGGAAGTCTTTGTTTTCAATTTTAATATAATTCCATGATGAATAATTTGATTTGGGTTTATAAGGAAAAACTGTTTATAATATGAATGTTTATATTTATATTTATTTATATATTTAAAATGTCTACCTTTAGTATTATATAAGTGAAAAATTTTCTTTCTACATTTAACCTCAAAAACCATCCTGTCATTCCTTTGAGAATATATCCCTTCAATGGAAAGACAGCTGGACCTCTTAATTTTCTTATACCAAGTTGTGTGCTTGAATCTCCAGTGAAGCTTATTTAGAAATAAAGAGCCCTATAACCCGAGTTTCTGAATAACCTGATCCAAAAGGATGTCATAATAGTGGCACTTTTAAAAGATTTTATTTATTGACTTTTAGTTGCATTCTAACAAATCCTTTAAGGGACCCTGATATGTAACTCGCGCTGACATTAAATTCACATCAAAGTCCAGATCATCTGCTCTGAGCCAGACCCAATTATAATTAATACAGAAGAACCTTAGAAGTCCTGTGAGAGACCTCTGAAAAGATAAGTGATATTTTGTAGATGAAGAAATTTAAACTTTGACTTCAGACAGGGCTATTAGCTACCAGGGGTCAAAAACAGGATTTGAACTGAGGGCTCTCCAATACTGAAACTGTCCAATGAAGAGCTGCCCACTAAAATGCAATGATTGTGGCTTATCTAAACTCTAGGGTTAACACAGATTGCCTGTGAGAAGACTTATATTATGCATGGTTGACTTACTGAGGATAACAGATTAGGAAAAATTTACTCACTGTCATGATTTTTGTGTCCTGTTCCAATTGATAAAAACATTATTGGCACGGTCCATACCCAGATCATGTGGACTAGTTCAGAAATCTCTAAAGAAAGATCTTATGTAACAGAAACTGTTGATGTGTATGCCCCAAACCTTTTCTAATCCCACTGCTAGGCCACCTCAGTGCTTGAGCTTCCCTGCAGTTTAGAGAGGACTGGGCTTGGCTCCATGAGATACGAGCAACAACATGGCCCTTTGCACGGTGGTCCATCTCCACACGTTACATGCAGATGTGATGCCTGGAGCAACCCTCTTTCACCTGCGAATCAATAAGCCTCCATGGTAAAGACAGCAGCGAGGAAACAAACTAAGCCTGATGACATTGTTGAGCCATAGACTTTGGCTTCCAGAATATTTATTAGAAAAAAAAAAGTTACTCCCTATCTGTTTATGGTCCTGTTGGACATTAATTCTATTGCTTTCAGCTAAATGAATTCCTATACAACATAAAATTTGCTAGATGTAGAAAGCTATATAGTAAACCCTTCACAGGTCAGGTTTATGATTTATTCCTATAGTTCCTAGAACTGAGTTTTATGGTAGAAACACTGGCAAGTTTTTGTGGGGATGAAGTCTGCCTGAATGGTTTAGTATGTCTACCTTCTATTATACAGGGCCTGTTAGTCTCTTTGCAGATGCTCTAACTTCTGAACATAAATTAAAGCTCTCTGAGAGTTAGCTTTGATAAAGAACCTAAAATAAAACCAGTTCCCCAACCCCCTTAGATTTATAACCTGGCCTGTGTTAAGGATGTGAGCTCTGTGACATTAGTATTAATCATAACCCGCCTTCTGCCACACAGACATCATCAAAGTATCTGAACCAAAGCCCCAAGTCACTAGAGGGACATTTCTGATGACAGATTCTCTCCTAGACTTAGTTATTTTGCTACCATTTCCACTAGGAGAGAAACAGGTTCCCAAGGTACTCGTTCTAAGTGGAACAGTGAGACTAAAAACTGCTCCATCTATCACTTCTCCAGAAATCTCTTCAATTGTGCTTTACTGTAAGTGACTTTACCTGGCCACCCGCTCACATTGGATGTTGGAGACAGACGCTCCTTGACCCACGATGGGCAAGACTACCTTCCTAGCATATAAGAGTGGCAGCGTGATTTCTTCTTTCTGACTGAGCATGAGCAGCCAAATTACCAATTGCCTACCCTTCTCCTTGCCCTGCTCTGAGGAGTTGAGACAGGACTTTCCACATAAAGCATGTGAATCATTTAGACCATCGCTTCTGAAAGGCTGATGTACATACTATCAATAATGAAATTTTTAGGTATACATAAGTGAATATTTAGAATTTTTAATAATTGTATATTTTATTATAGTTTAAAAATATATTCTAGCATATCATATCAGATTAGATACTGATGAATACTCAGTAGTGATGTATATGCATGTATACATGTGTATATTTATGTCTTCTCGTAACATGCTTATATGTGTGTATGTATACATGCATGTACACAAACATGTCCAGACATTTCCCTTTATAATGTGCTTATTTATGTAAAAAGTGTTTTTTTAAGATATATACTAGTTATTCAATGGTACAGATAGTACTCATTTAGCAAAAACGGTAGAGGTGGGGCATGTATGACTAGCGTTTAGAAAACACTGGATAGTACTAATGACTTAATTTGAAGAATACTGCTGGGAGGAAAAAATGTAATTGTGTAACACAGAAGATGTTAATATTGCCAATCACAGAGGTTGACACATGGAGTATGCATTTCAGATAGATGGAATCCTTCCTAAATGAACTCAACAGTTCTCATAAACTGCACTTCAAAGTCAGTTTGTCAAATATATATTGACTTCCTATTATAAGGCATTATCTTAGTTCTGTTAGAGGCACAGAATTTTCTTATGTACACCGGGGTTTTTAAGGATTCTATAACGCCATCACATAGAGCCTCACATGACACACTCCAATGACTTTTGTCCCACTTGAAAGAAAACCCAAGTTTCAAGGGAAGCTGACCTCCATCCCCACCTTCTAGCCTTCTTCACTGTTCCCCTTTGTACACACACGATTCCTTTTCTATCTTCCAGTGCTCCATATTTATTCCTACATTATGACCTAGAGATAAGATATTTCTTCCACCTGGAATCGTTATTCCCTATTGTCATAGAGCTGATTTCTTCTGGGTCATTCAGCTCTTTACCTAAATTGTCACCTCTTTAGAGAAGGCTTTCCTGAATACCTCATTCAAAGAATCTCATTCGATCCTGAGTCCCTTCAAAAGCTTTCTATATATCTTACTTATCTTATTGATTTTCTTCACAACACTTACCACTGTTAGAAAACTGCTGCATATGTACCTGTCTCCTCCAATAGGATATGAACTTTACAAGATCAGAGAGCATGTTTCTCTCAGTTGACCCTAACTTCCCTCTGAACTAAGTGAAAAAAGAAAAAAAATGGTCTGGTCTATATTAGGTCCTCAATACATATTTTTAAGTGAATAAATACAAAGTAGACATGATGTTTTATTCCCAAAATTAAATAAAAAGCATTATGTAGTGGAGTGGGCATATCTGATGAGGCCATTGGAAAGAATCTGATGATGGAAAAGGAATTTGCCTGAATTTTGAAAGGCAGAGTTAGAAGAACAGAAAACTTTCTTGAAGAGGAGAGTCATATGATCTGCTCCAGGTGAAAGAATAAGACACATTTGGGAAGATTCTGAAAATGCAGCAGAAACAGGGACTCCAATGGACACACTGCCATTTAAATCAACGTGTTAAGAGACAAAATGCCATACTCTTAAAAATGATACATTATCTCCTTCTGCAGATGTCTAACCAATCTCTAAAACAACAGCATGGATTGAACATACAACCAAAAGTCCCAGGCACACTGCAGTTTGAATCATAGAAGTATTGGCTTCATATTCCACACCCAGGGGCTTTTTCTTTGACACAAAACAAGGCTCCTAGAACCCATCTTGTGCTCATAATTGTGGCATAAGAGTCTCTTAGCTCACTGAGCCTCAGTTTCCTCATATGTTAGAAAGCACAGAGGTAACTGTCTGAGGGCTGCACTAGCTCTGGCATTAAGAATTAGTGAGGAATCAAGGAATTAGGTGTTGGGAATATTTTGTCAAGGTTTCCATGTAGTACAACCCTGACAAGCAATCCAAACCAAAGCAACCCCACTGGGTGTATTTGGAAAAGGATGTTAAAACATAAAGCAAGTAAGAGACGATGGTGACTCATACTTGGGTGGTAGCAGAGAGAGTGGTGAAAAGGGGTCAGATTAGGTTTATTTTGGAGGTGTATCCAGTAGGAATTTTCCTTTTGTCCAGAGTGAACTTCAAACTCCGTGGCACTAAATTATTTTCTTTTTTTAAAAAAAAAATTTTATTTATTAATATTAGAGAGGAGAGAGAGAGAAGGGGAAAGGAGCAGGATGTATCAACTCTCATATGTGTCTTGACCAGTCAAGCAGGGGTTTCAAATCCTGGTGACGTCAGCGTTCCAGGTTGATGTTTTATCCACTGTGCCACCACAGGTCATCACACTAAGTTATTTTTAGTAACACTATGACATGATGAAAATGAAGATGAACCCAATGTCCCATGAGTTACTTTTACTGCAGCTCTGGATTTGTACAAATGTCTGAAGTGTACATAGCTCCTTCCCACTTAATATATAACCTGGTCCTCCCTACAGTTTTGTGTGTGGAAAGAAGGCAGGGATTTATAGTTTATGTAATTTATAGGGAAGGAAGATTCCATGTGGTTAATAGTGAGGGTGGAACTTATATTGCAACCTCCTGGTTCCATACAGTCTCTTGGGACAGAAGAAACTGAGCTATGGTCAAAAACACTCCATCTTGAGCCAGACAATAAACTATTTTCATTTTATCAAATGATCTTTCCAAGTAAGATAAGGAAGCTTTGAAATCATAGCGTTATGCCTTTGCCTAATTCCCCTCTGGGTCATGTATAAATCTATAACAGAATCAATAACAACAAAGTCTTAAAAGAGCTTTTCCTTCAATTAAGAACACATTTTCCTCACATGAATCTTGAGATGTGGTAAGCAGCTGTGAGTGGTGCTTAGGTAATCCAAAAAGTGTCTCATGGCTACATTTGCCTTTTGAATTTCACTGCCATGGATGCTTTATTTGGAGGGAGGGGATCATTGACCCATGGGTCGTAAAACTAGCAAACTGTCTTCATTTGAGATATGATTGTAGAAACAATGGTTGGTCATTGTCCCCTAAACAAACCTATAAAATTGGGCGCTTCTCCTGTGTGTCCTGGCCAGGAATCGAACCCAGGACTCCTGCACGCCAGGCCGATGCTCTACCACTGAGCCAACCAGCCAGGGCCAAATAAAATAGCATTTTAAAAATAAATAATCCTCATCACAGAAAACTGGGCTTGGCAATAATTTGATAATACAAATTGGAGCATAAGAGTTCTGCCTCAAAGATGGATTAGGAATAGATACGTTGAAATATTTGGGATCTGTCTGCAGAAAAGCTCCGGTGAAATCTGTGTCCTCTTCTATGAACTGCTAGAGTCACAGTGGCCACTTAGGTACCAGGTAGACCTACAGCAGACTAGAAAGGCATCAAAAGAACAAACACCAAGGCAGTTAGAGGTGCCAACTCTTACGCTCTATTTCCAGCTTGCAACCTTTTTGCTTCCTCTAGCAGGTTCAAGTCATATAGGAAATGCATCTTTTCAGTAAGTACAGTCTGCTTGGCCACAGAATCTAAGGTCTCAGCTGAAATGGGTGTTTCATTAAACACAGTATCTTAGATTACTGGTCTCTGATAGAATCTAAGATCAATGCCCACTGTCAGGAGAAGGTTTGTTTCCATCCTCTGAGCGCCCTCCCACCTTGGGGTCTTAGAGTCAGCTGGAGGAATAGGTAAGCAGACAGCACCTAAAGATTAGCACGCTTGGAGTGCAGGGTCCATGTTTTTAAAGACAAATAGGCGGTTTTATAGCAAGGAGAAGTCAGTTGTGCCTCAGTAAGGGTGGGAGGGGTAAAATGAAGAGCGTCTCTGAATGTTCCCTGGGTGTTTAAGGAAACAAGAGTGGGACTGTTTTTTTTGTTTTTGTTTTTGTTTTTAAATAACAGCATCCACTAGTCAGTTCAAAGAACACATTCTACCAAGTATAAAACGGCTCCAGTGACTGCTGATAGTTGTGTCCATTTGGACAGCAGAAGGGGAAAATATAGCAGAAAATTAATACATTTTTGGCTCTAAAGATCATTGTCCAAAAGTCTGGATCCTTTGTGAAGATGAGAAATAACTTTCCTAGAGATAATTTCAAATATTCAGGGATAAAGTAACATGATTATATTTCTTCTAATACAAATATTCAAGACACCTTATATGTTGAATAAGTGGCCTCACAGTAAGTAGGATGGTTTTTGATCTTCTATTAAATAATAAGCCCCCTGTGAACAACAATGGTGCCATAGCCATTGCTACTAGATGCCAAAATCTATAACAGAATCAATAACAACAACATTTTGAAAGATCTTTTTCTTCAGTTAAGAACACACTTTCCTCACGTGAATCTTCAGATGTGGTAATCACATCTGTGCCCAGAGTCAGTACTTCCATGAATATATACGTTTTATATATACAGCTATCATTGTACTTTTGTGTTTCTTCCTAGTTTGAAGGAGGACGTCCCCAGAAGTGAGAGCCCTTGCCTTAAACCATATCATCTCAGCTTTGGGTAATCATTTATGCTATTTTTTTATTCTGAAGGAAGAAAACATAAATATTCATGATAAGCAAAAGAATGTCATAACTGTCGGTCTCTGACCAAGAGAGCCTTAGGTGACATCACAGTTCTGTGGTAGAAGGCAACCTCAATTGTCTCTGCAGAGAGTGCAAGGCACTCGGGAGAGGAGCTGTGCTTTCAGGAGCAGTGCTTTCAGGAGCAGTCTCGAGAGGTGGGGGGGGGGGGTCCTCACTGCTTCTCCTGTGCATCTCTGGCACCAGCAAAGGCAGCCCGAAGCTCCCACAGTGTTCTGAAGCAAAAAAGCATAAGCACAGCTAGATGCTGGAAATGAAGAACGATCTCACCAATTATGATGCTCTTTGTTCTTAAGCATCATTAATGTTGGAACAACTTCTGGATTGAGAAACGGAGCTTTAGAGAAGAATCATTTACAATAAAAATATACAGTATCTCCGAATGAAAGCCCAAGACCACAGTCAGCTGATGCTAGGGAAAAGAACATTTCCTCAGACTGGAGACCAGTTGTAAAGATTATGTTAGGGGTGAAAATTCAATAGATCCAACTTTATGCAACAATAGGATCTCATTTAAAGGAGATTGTGGTCTGTGTAGTGGTTATAGAAATAAATCAAAAGTAATGGTAAAATTCAAGTCATTTTTCTTGTTTAATAAACATTTATTCAGCACTTACTATGCTCTGGGCCATTACAATGGCTCATAAAATATTTTCTCTCTCTTATAGGAGCTTACAATCTAGTAACTACATATAAACTGTAGCAAGCAAGTATACTGTGAATATTAATTAGATCAGCCAAACCACCTTTGCCTGAAGGTTTTATCCTTTTGAATCCAATCTATACAAAGAGCACTTGGCAAGGTACAAAAGATGTGTCTGTCCCAACAATGAACTCATTGTCTAATTTAGAGAGCTAATATTTATTGTTTGTTATGTATTTTATATGTGTTTAATTCTTCCCTAAACTTCCTGGTTAGGACCTCATAATGAAGGAACTAAAACTTAGAAGATTTATAACTGGCTCAAGTTTGTATAGCAAGTTAAAAGGAGAGTTGGAATTTGGACTCAGGCTGTCTGAGTTGAGAATGAATACTCTGAACCATCGATCTATTGCTCTGTCATTGAGGAGACAAGGCTATGTGCACAGAATATAACTTTAAAGTTATAGATCATATGGAAAGGTGAATCATTTAAAAATGGTAGATAATACTAGGCACTGGGATTCCTAAACAATAGATACACACAAGTATGAGATATAAGGAAACAGCATTCTTTTCACTGAGGCTATTCACATAAAAAATATACATACTTTTGGTTGTATATTTGCCAAATCATGCCTGTTTGAAAATAAGAAAAATGCATAAAATGGAGAGCAATAAAAAATCTAGAGACTGTGATTGTTATAGAGAGAAACTGAGCTACTAAAGAAGAGGCATTTCCAGTATAAATATCCAAGTCTGAACTTGATCTGAACTCAATATATGAGGTTGCCTATAAAATAATAATCACGATTTTCACTCATGACTGCAATATGTCTCAGGTCTTCACAATTATTCTGACTTCCTAATGACCAGAGGACCTTTTCAGGCAGCCCATTTCAGGTATAAGGTCTAACATATAAGAACTTGAATACATGTCAACTATTTTTTATAGAATTTCTTGGGTGACATTGGTTAATAAAATTATATAGGTTTCATGTATACAATTATACAATACATCATCTGCATATTGTATTATATGTTCACCACCCCAAGTCAAGTCTCCTTTCATGACCATCTATCGCCCCATTTTTCTTTCCTACCTTCGCCCACCCATCCTTTCTTCTGGGAATCACCATACTGTTGTCTGTTATAAGCTTTGTTTTGGTTTTTCTTTTTTGCTTAATCCCTTTATCTTTTTTACCCAGTCCCCCAACCCATTTTTAAACCTTAAAAATGGTGATGTATTAATGTATGGTACAGTTGCAGCTTTCAAGCAGAATACAAAGATGTTATAATGATTAGCAATATCCTTACAAAGAAGTAATTATAGACTGAATCAAATCACACTCCTCTCCCCAAACTATATTGACCACAGATTGAAAAATAGACTAACTCTGACAGCTGTTAGTCTATTATCTATATCTGTGAATCCATTTCTATGTTGTATGTCATTTTATTTTGTTTGATTCCACATAAGAGTGAAATCATATGGTACTTGTCTTTCTCTGACTGGGAACCCTCGTACACTGTGGCTGGGAATGCAGATTGATACAGCCACTCAGGAAAGCAGTATGAAGTTATCTCAAAAAAATTAAAAATGGAACTGCATTATGACCCAGCAATTCCACTTCTGAAAATATATCCAAATAAGGCTGAAACACTAATTCAAAAGAATATATGCACCCCTATGTTCATTGCAGTGTTACTTACAATAGCCAGGTTTGGAAGCAGCCCAAGTGTCCATCAGTAAATGAGTGGATAAAAAAGAAGTAGTACATTTACACAATGGAATACTACTTTGCCGTGAAAAAAGAAAAGATCTTACCTTTTGAGGCAGCAAAGATGGACTTGGAAAGTGTTATGTTAAATATGATCTATTTGCCTGACCTGTGGTGGTGCAGTGGGTCAAAGCGTCGACCTGGAATGCTGAGGTCACCAGTTCAAAATCCCAGGCTTGCCTAGCAGTCATACGAAATGACCACTGTTCTAGATATTATAAATTATAATTAAAATGATTTGTGCAAAGGTGTCTGCTAATTCAAACTGAATTATCCAGGGCAGGCGGCGAGGACACCCCTTTGCTTACTGCCTCACGGGGTTTCCCCCTTCTACTTGCTTAATTGTTTAAAGTAGAGTGCAATGAAGGAAACCACTGGTGGTACATTTCTTAAGAGCCACCGCTAGCTCAATAAATAAAGGTGATTTAAATAATAAAATGTTAATTCACATGTCAAAGATCTCTTTGTACACAACATTTCTTGTGTATATCTTTCCATCATTTTTAAGCTCGCCTTGCAGAGGACCATCAATTATTTTTAATTTTACGTCCGTTCTTTCACGAACTCTTGAACAGGCAATGTAAAGTTGACCATGTCCAAATGCAGGCTCAGGTAAAAAAATGCCAACACGCTTAAGCGTTTGGCCCTGAGACTTATTGATGGTCATAGCAAAGGCAAGTTTTACAGGGAATTGTCTACATTGTCTACATCTCAATTGAAACGGCAACCCTGTTTGAGATGGAGTCAAATCAATTCTTGGAATGACATGTATTTCACCTTTAGAGGAGCCAGTCAAAGACTTAGCTATTATGACATTATTTTTCAATTGGAGAACCTCTAGTCTTGTATCATTGCAAAGACCCCTTCTAGTGTTAAGATTTCTTAACAGCATAATAATTGCTCCAATCTTTAACCTCAATTTGTGAGGTGGCATGCCAGAAGGCGGGACTATTTGAATGCTATGGCAACTTCACCCCATTGGCTAGTACAGTTATGCAAGCAACCAATAAGCTATCGGCGACAAACAGACACTTAAGCCGCATATAATAAAGATGCTTCCTGCTCCTCCCTCTGTTCTTTCTATCTCTTTCCTCTCTCTGTCTTTTTCTCTCTGTGTGTTTCCTCTCTCTAAAAAAAATGAATAAATTTTTAAAAATGTAAAAAAAAAATCATCTATTTGATTAGAGCATATGGCTAGCCACTATATTGGGTAAGATCAGCTCTGCTATCCAGTGCTCCCAATTTTCCATTCCTGTAGCTATGAGGCGAAGTTGGGGCCTGGAGGAGGCTAGGGTAAGATGTGTTCATACACAATATCTTAAAAGATAAATCAAGTTCAATTTGGAAACAATTGTTTTTAAACCTAAAAATGATGATGTATTAATGTATGGTACAGTTGCAGCTTTCAAGCAGAATACAAAGATGTTATAATGATTAGCAATATCCTTACAAAGAAGTAATTATAGACTAGACTGAATCAAATCACACTCCTCTCCCCAAACTATATTGACCACAAATTGAAAAGGCTACAAATTAATAATTAGCCACTAATCTAGCCATTTATGTACCTAGAAGAACTGTGGCAAAGACTCTCTCATTATATTTTATTTAAATTGATAACAGTGGCCAGTGTTGAGTGAGAGCATGATTACATTATTGTTTTTCTCATCTGTGGTCCATATGTCTAGGCCATTTCAATACTGTAGAAGCACTGATTTTTTATTTTAACAAATTTGTCTGCAACTGGTCTACATATATTAACTCATATATGTTCTAGCATGAACCATAGTGATTTTAATAACCCACCTCAGTTTTCTGAGTGATGAATTTTGTGAATTTTAAGAGCCACAGAAGGTCTTCATGTTTTCAGTCTGTGTAGAAAGTAGATGACATGATTTTCCTCCTTAGAACTAAACCAAACATTGAAATACCAAGAAAAAAATCCCATGAATTTCATTGGGATGGCTAGTTTGATTTCGGCAGTGAATTTTTTCCTTATAGGAGAAATCATACTCTGTGGGGATGGTTAGAGAACAATTTTACTCCCAGGAATGTCTAGATACAGCTACAATGCTGTGGGAGAGAAAGGGAGACTGTGTTTTTATGTATTTCTCCTGTGGCAATGGGTAATTATATGACTCATATTTTTCTTAGTCTTCTTATTCTTGCTCTAGTATTAAGTAAGAAATAGAAGCACCCACTGGTTAATGCATCACTGATGAGCTCAGGACACAACATACATTTCTTTTTTAAAATATCTTTCCCAATTTTTTGTGACTTTATCATTTAAGATGTATCTATCTTATCTAATCTGAGGCTTTGTAGTAAGATGGGAATTCTAGGGAAGCTCTTGTTCCAAGAACGACCGTACATCTAAAACAAGAAAGCTTAAACCTGTATAACAGCCCCCAACACCTACTTTGGGACTTTTACTGCAGCTCAGATCTAGTGAGATCTCATACTAGCACTAGACTCTAATAGAAACCAGACAGACAAAATGGTCAGGCAGAGGGTCGTGGAAGGAAAACACTATATTAAAAATAAGCAGGACATCCACCGGGAAAAAACACCCTTGAGGAAATTTTAGTGTTTTAAGCTTCCCCAAGTTTTCAGTTAATCCAGGTCATTTAGTGAAATCAATAAAGTGTTATCACAGTTCCAAAGAAGCCTTCAAGTACGTTTAGTGAGAGGACGGCTCTGAAATTTAAACGGAGTGTTCTTGCTGCTGTGCAATCACAAGTTGTTCAAAAATATTTTAAGTCTACTCCTTACAATAAGTTTAAGACAACGTGCCTAGATCTCTATCACATTTTTCATTTTCTTGTGTAAATGGATATTTGGTGCTTACTATAAAGCAAGAAATTAATCCAAAAATGGATCTTCCCACTTTCTGAATCCTTCTCTAGTCACCTGCAACATTTGCAGATATGCCAATGAGATTTGCTTGGGATTGAGTCATTTTAACTTGCCCCAATTTAATTTGCAGTAAATCTTCCTATTGTAGGTCAATCTTTATCATGCAACGAGTTCTTCTTTCAAGTTAGTATGCTAGCCAAGGCAATTTTTTTTGCCATAGCTGTTTGGAGATCTGCAGTATCTAAATATCTCACTGCCCATTTTGTTCAGGGGCTTCCACAAATCTGCCTTTGACCAAATATGAACCAAGCACGGGGGAATAAGAACAAAACCATAACCCCTCTTTGTTTCCTATCACCCTGTCGTTACCATTTCTAGCTGATTACACTCTTTTCAGGCATCCTCGGTGAGAAGTCTTTATCTGAGGCCTATTTATTCCTTCTCTAACAAATGATATTGGTGACAAAGTCTTCAAAGTGCTTCTTTGATATTCTCCCTTGGTATTGTTAATTCCTCTCTATTTTTTCCATTCCAATTCTTGCTTTATAGCTAATAATTATTGCGGGTTTATAGCAAAGCATTGTGCTGACTTCTTTTCACATACACTTGGATTTAAGCCTTACCAAAAACCCCTGGAATTTTATTTATTCTTGTTTTACAAAGAAGAATATTGAGGCTTTCATTGATCAAGGAAGCTTGCCGTTAGAGCACCCTAATAACTAAATCTGTGTGATTCTGAGTGATGGAGATAGGCTTTTACAGGGCTCTCTGGGGCCTGTGTCCTCAGCCCCTAATCTAAATTTCAGGCAATGGGCTTTAAGCAGTGACTTTTACTAGCCTGGTAAAACTCTTGCTTAGGCACATCCTTCTGTTCTTTTCCATTTGAGCTAGATTTTCTACTCAATCTGGTGTTCTGTTGACTCCATTTTATATATTGAAACTTAGATTCCCAATATTTGCACATGTTAATCCTTTCCTTCTGCTAGGTCAGTCTCCTTATTGACATGTGCCAATCAAACCAGTACGTCCATGTCCATTCTCACCTCAAATGCTCTCTTTTCCTTTTCTGTTCTACAACTATTCCTTGTTCATATTTGTTCCTCCACATTAGCTGATAGCCCTTCTGTACTGCCCTCAAGTCCCAGTTAAATGCTCATTCCTTATTCATTTGTTCTTTCTGTCAGAGTAATGATAGCTGCTCTAGCAAATAGACCCCCAAATGCATAAAGTTGCAAATATATCTGTAATAAACAGGTGACTTTCATCCACACAGTGATTCCAGGACCCCAACTCCTCTCTTCACACGGCTCCTGCATCCCTCGGAGAGTGGTCTTCCTAGACCAGCAACATCAGCATCACCTGGGAACTTTTTAGAGATGCAAATTATAAGGCTGTATCGCAGATGAACTGAATCAGAAACTATAAGGTTAGAAGCCTGCGTTAGCACAAACCCTCTGGGTGATTCTGATATGTGCTAGAGTCAGGGCATCAGTACTCCACAGCCTTGTAGGCATCTGCGTTCAGTCTGCGGAAGTTCAGAGAATGTGGACAAGATGCACATGCCTCTTAAAAGCATCATCGCCAATGTGATGCACATCACTTGTGTTCACATCTTACTGGTGGGGAGTGCTAATTAAATGGCAGGCCGAATGCAAGGGAATGTGAAATGTAGTCCCTGTAGTCCTCATTTCAATAAAATATGGGTAGACAAATGTGAGCATGGTCCTTTAAAGAAACTGTCTACAATGACCTGATTTTCATAAATTATGTTTTAGAATGCAGTCTGACAGGTTCTTAAAGTTTATTTCAGTGCTTCTGTCAGCTTGGATTTTCACAGTGAACGTTTCTATTCCTTCTTCCTCTTCATGTAGTTTGACTTTTTTCATCATTTATTTGGTTACTGTTCGACATGAACTTCTTTCTCTATTCATTAAGAGCCTGGCCATTGCAAACTCTCGGTTGCAGGTTGCTGTAACATGTCAGCTCATTTTCTATTAGCATAAAGTTGTCTAGTTGATAGGCTTGTCATACAGAACTGAGGAACTGATGGTTAGCTGTTCCCCAAGCACAGTATGAACATGTATAACTGCATGGGTTCCAAGCCACTGTTCTTTGGTACTCAAGTCCTGAGGGTGTTCCTGGAGAGGAGGGGATATTTTTTACCTTGAAGTTAACTGCTCATATACTTTGTCTGTTTTTCCGTTGATGATTTCCCATTTCTTACTGAACGGTATTCTTCAACTGTTAAAAGTTGGGTTTTACATATATTGTATGCACATATGTAAAGCTTGTTAATTGTCATTCAAATTTTATTTACCCTTAGCAGATATCAGTTGATTAAATCTGTGTATTTCTGAGAAATATGTGTTAAAATATTTCACCATTATTGTTTTTTTTTAATTTCTCCATGTAATCATATAATTTTATTAGTCTTACCACAGGTAGTGTGTGTGAGAGAGAATGAGAAAGAGAGAGAAACAGAGAGAGACAGAGAAGAAGAGAAAGAAAAAGACAGACAGACATAGAGATTTCCTTATCTTTCCTAGTGAACGTTTTTTTCATGTTTTAATGATTCCTTTGCTCTTATTAAGGATTTTTGCCTTCAATTCTGTTTTGTCTCATATGTAGGCTCTCTCAGTTTTAGTTGTTTAGTTGTTATATTACTCAATGTTTTTGCTTATTATTAACTTTATTTTTATTTTTATTAATGTTAATGGGATGACATTAATAAATCAGGGTACATATATTCAAAGAAAACATATCTAGGTTATCTTGTCATTAAATTATGTTGCATACCCCTCGCCCAGAGTCAGATTGTCCTCCGTCACCCTCTTTCTAGTTTTCTCTGTGCCCCTCCCCCTCCCCCTAACTCTCTCCCTCCCTCCCTCCTGCGTTCTCTCTCCCCCCACCCCTGGTAACCACCACAATCTTGTCCATGTCTCTTAGTCTCGTTTTTATGTTCCACCAATGTATGGAGTCATGTAGTTCTTGTTTTTTTCTGATTTACTTATTTCACTTCATATAATGTTATCAAGATCCCACCATTTTGCTGTTAATGATCTGATGTCATCATTTCTTATGGCTGAGTAGTATTCCATAGTGTATATGTGCCACATCTTCTTTATCCAGTCTTCTATTGAAGGGCTTTTTGGTTGTTTCCATGTCTTGGCCACTGTGAACAGTGCTGCAATGAACATGGGGCTACATGTGTCTTTACATATCAATGTTTCTAAGGTTTTGGGGTATATACCCAGTAGAGGGATTGCTGGGTCATAAGGTAGTTCTATTTGCAGTTTTTTGAGGAACCACCATACTTTCCTCCATAATGGTTGTACTACTTTACAGTCCCACCAACAGTGGATGAGAGTTCCCTTTTCTCCGCAGCCTCTCCAACATTTGCTATTAGCTGTCTTGTTGATAATAGCTAATCTAACAGGGGTGAAGTGGTATCTCATTGTAGTTTTGATTTGCATTTTTCTAATAACTAATGAAGCTGAGCATCTTTTCATATATCTGTTGGCCATTTGTATTTCTTCCTGGGAGAAGTGTCTGTTCATGTCCTCTTCCCAATTTTTTATTCGATTGTTTGTTTGTTTGTGGTTGAGTTTTATAAGTTCTTTGTAAATTTTGGATATTAGGCCCTTATCAAAGCTATTGTTTGAAAATAACATTTCCCATTTAGTTGGCTGTCTGGTTATTTTGATATCAGTTTCTCTTGCTGAGCAAAAACTTTTTATTCTAATGTAGTCCCATTCATTTATCTTTGCCTTCATTCTCTTGCCATTGGAGTCAAGTTCATAAAATGTTCTTTAAAACCCAGGTTCATGAGTTTAGTACCTATGTCTTCTTCTATGTACTTTATTGTTTCAGGTCTTATATTTAGGTCTTTGATCCATTTTGAATTAATTTTAGTACATGGGGACAGGCTGTAGTCGAGTTTCATTCTTTTGCATGTGGCTTTCCAGTTTTCCCAACACCATTTGTTGAAGAGGCTTTCTTTTCTCCATTGTGTGTTGTTGGCCCCTTTATCAAAGATTATTTGACCATGTATATGTGGTTTTATTTCTGGGCTTTCTATTCTGTTCCATTGGTCTGAGTGTCTATTTTTCTGCCAATACCATGCTGTTTTGATTGTCGTGGCCCTATAATATAGTTTGAAGTCAGGTATTGTAATGCCCCCCAGCTTCATTCTCTTTCCTTAGGATTGCTTTGGCTATTCGGGGGTTTTTATAGTTTCATATAAATCTGATGATTTTTTGTTCCATTTCTTTAAAAAATGTCATAGGAATTTTGATGGGAATTGCATTAAATTTATATATTGCTTTGGGTAATATGGCCATTTTAATTATATTTATTCTTCCTATCCAAGAACAAGGAATATTTTTCCATCTCATGGTGTCTTTTTCTATTTCTCTTAGCAATGCCTTGTAGTTTTCATTATATAGGTCCATTACATTCTTTGTTATGTTTATTCCTAGGTATTTTATTTTTTTTGTTGCAATCGTGAAGGGGATTATTTTTTTGAGTTCATTTTCTAATATTTCATTGTTGGCATATAGAAAGGCTATAGACTTTTGTATGTTAATTTTGTATTCTGCGACCTTACTGTATTGGTTTATTGTTTCTAGTAATCTTTTTGTGGAGTCTTTCGGGTTTTCGATGTATAGGATCATATCTTCAGCAAAAAGTGATACCTTTACTTCTTCTTTTCCGATATGCATGCCTTTTATTTCTTTGTCTTGTCTGATTGCTCTGGCCAGAACTTCTAGCACCACGTATATAAGAGTGGAGAGAGTGGTCAACCCTGTCTTGGTCCTGATTTAAGGTGGAAAGTCCTCAGTTTTATGTCATTTAATATGATGTTGGCTGATGGTTTATCATATATGGCCTTTATCATGTTGAGATATTTTCCTTCTATACCCATTTTGTGGAGAGTCTTAAACATAAAATTGTGTTGTATTTTATCAAAAGCCTTTTCTGTGTCTATTGATAAGATCATGTGATTTTTGTTCTTTGTTTTGTTGATATGGTGTATTACGTTTACCGTTTTGCGTATGTTGAACCATCCTTGAGATTCTGGGATGAATCCCACTTGATCATGATGTATTATTTTTTTAATATGTTGTTGTATTCGGTTTGCCAGTATTTTGTTTAGTATTTTAGCATCTGTATTCATTAGAGATATTGGTCTCCAGTTTTCTTTCTTTGTGCCATCCTTGCCAGGTTTTGGTATGAGGGTTATGTTGGCCTCATAAAATGTGTTTGGAAGTTTGGCTTCTTCTTCAATTTTTTGGAAGACTTTGAGTAGAATAGGAACCAAGTCTTCTTTGAATGTTTGATAGAATTCACTAGTATAACCGTCTGGGCCTGGACTTTTATTTTTGGGGAGGTTTTTAATAGTTTTTTCTATTTCCTCCCTGCTGATTGGTCTGTTTAGGCTTTCTGCTTCTTCATGACTCAGTCTAGGAAGGTTGTATTGTTCTAGGAATTTATCCATTTCTTCTAGATTGTTGTATTTAGTGGCACATAGTTTTTCATAGTATTCTACAATAATTCTTTGTATATCTATGATGTCTGTGGTGATCTCTCCTCTTTCATTTTGGATTTTATTTATTTGAGTCCTGTGCCTTTTTTCCTGGGTGAGTCTTGCCAAGGGTTTGTCAATTTTGTTGATCTTTTCAAAGAACCAGCTCCTTGTTTTATTGATTTTTTTCTATAGTTTTTCTGTTCTCTATTTCGTTTACTTCTGCTCTGATTTTTATTATCTCCTTTCTTTTGCTGGTTTTGGGTTGTTTTTGTTCTTCTTTTTCTAGTTCCTTAAGGTGTGAAGTTAAGTGGTTTACCTGGGCTCTCTCTTGTTTCTTCATATAGGTCTGAAGTGATATGAACTTTCCTCTTATTACCGCTTTTGCTGCATCCCAGAGATTCTGATATGTCGTATTTTCATTTTCATTTGTCTGTATATATCTTTTGATCTCTGCGCTTATTTCTTCTTTGACCCATTCATTTTTTAGAAGTATGTTGTTTACTTTCCACACTTTTGTGGGTTTTCCCCCCTCTTTTTTGCAGTTGAATTCTAGTTTCAAGGCTTTATGATCAGAGAATATGCTTGGTACAATTTCAATTTTCTAAATTTGCTGATATTATCTTTGTGGCCCAACATATGGTCAATTCTTGAGAATGTTCCATGTACACTAGAGAAAAATGTATACTCTGTCGCTTTGGGATGAAGTGTCCTATAGATGTCTATCATATCCAGGTGTTCTAGTATTTCGTTTAAGGTCATTATATCTTTATTGATTCTCTGTTTGGATGACCGATCTAGTGCCGTCAGCAGTGTATTGAGGTCTCCAAGTATGATTGTATTTTTGTCAGTTTTTGTTTTAAGGTCAATAAGTAGCTGTCTTATATATTTTGGTGCTCCTTGGTTTGGTGCATATATTTTAAGGATTGTTATGTCTTCTTGATTCAGTGTCCCCTTAAGCATTATGAAATGACCATTTTTGTCTCTGAGTACTTTTTCTGTCTTGTAGTCAGCATTATTAGATATGAGTATTGCTACGCCTGCTTTTTTTTGGGTGTTATTTGCTTGGAGTATTGTTTTCCAGCCTTTCACTTTGAATTTGTTTTTATCCTTGTTGCTTAGATGTGTTTCTTGTAGGCAGCATACAGTTGGATTTTCTTTTTTAATCCATTCTGCTACTCTGTGCCTTTTTATTGGTGAGTTTAATCCATTTACATTTAGTGTAATTATTGACACTTGTGAGTTCCCTATTGCCATTTTATAAATTGCTTTCTGTTTTGTTTGTATCTTGTTTGATTCTTCTCTTTTGTTTTTCTATCATTTGTTTTTGTTTGTTTGTATTTCATACTTCTTTCCTCTGTTGCTACCTTTTTTAAGTCAAGTGTTTTTGTGGTGGTTTTTTCAAGGGTGGTTACTATTAAGTAATGAAAAGGGTACCTACCATATTCATTGTAGTACCCTATCTTATGAGTATTTCTGCACTTCATCGTCCTTTGCTACTGTTAATCTCCATCCTCTCCCCCCTTTTTTTCTTTTGTTGTCACAGTTTAAGTTTGGTTTTATTGTGTTCTTGGTGGAGCTGTTACTTGTGGTTTTGTTTTCTTTTGTTCTTTGAGTCTGGTTTGAAAACCCCTTTTAGTATTTCCTGGAGTGGGGGCTTTCTGATGATAAATTCTCTCATCTTTTCTGTATTTGTGAATGTTTTTATATCTCCTTCGTACTTGAAGGATAGCTTTGATTGGTATAGTATTCTTGGCTGAAAGTTTCTCTCTTTCAGGGCTTTAAATATTGGGGTCCACTCTCTTCTAGCTTGTAGAGTTTCTGCTGAGAAATCTGATGATAATCTAATAGGCCTTCCTTTATATGTTGTACTCTTCTTTTCCCTGGCTGCCTTGAGAATTTTTTCTTTGTCATTGGTTTGTGTCATCTTCATTATGATGTGCCTTGGAGTGGGTTTGTTGGGGTTAAGAAATCTCGGTGTTCTGTTTGCTTCTTGAATTTGAGGCTTTAGTTCTTTCCACAGGCTTCGGAAGTTCTCGTCTATTATTTGTTTGAGTATATTCTCCATTCCATTTTCTTTCTCTTCTCCCTCTGATATACCTATTATTCTTATGTTATTCTTTCTGATGGAGTCAGACAATTCCTGTAGGGCTTTCTCGTTTTTTATCATTTTTGAGTCTCTTTCTTCTTCTCTCTGTTGTGCCTCAAGTTGCTTGTCTTCTATTTCACTAATCCTATCTTCTATCTGGGCTGTTCTGTTAGCTAAGCTTGTTACCTCGTTTTTCAGCTCATGAATTGAGTTTTTCATTTCTGTTTGATTTGTTTTTATAGTTTCAATTTCCTTGGTAATATATTCTTTGTGATCGTTGAGTTGTTTTCTGATCTCCCTAAATTGCCTTTCTGTGTTCTCTTGTATATCTCTGAGTATTTTTAATATTTATATTTTAAATTCTCTATAATTTAGCTCCAAGGCTTCCAATATGTTAAGTCTTTTCTCCATATATTTTTCCACATCTATTTTTGTTACCTCTCTATCTTTTGTATCCTTAATATTCAATTTCTTTTTTCTTATTGGCATCTGAGGGTGTTGTTGTTGATAGTACTAATTAGAATTAATAAAGAATAAAAAGTAAAAAAAAAAAAAAGGAAAACACCCCACAAAAAAAACAGTGATAATTTATTATTTCCCCCTTTTTTCTTTCTTCTCTTCCCCTCCTCTCCCCTCCTTAGGGAAATATCGTGATGACCTGTGAATTATATTATGCTAAATGGAACAAAAACTGCCTATAAAGGAGGGCCTGATTAGGGGTGAAGAGTTCAAGGGGCAAAAAAGGGAGTAGGGACCTACTAAATACAAAAAAAAAGGAGAAAATCTTAGACAAGCATAAAATGATTTGCTTGTAAGTGATGGTCGACTAAGAGATATAATGAGAGGGATAAGAGGGAAACAGAAAAAAGGAGAAAAAAATAATAGTTAAAGAAAAAAAAAATAAAAATAAGTAAAAATTTGTTGTACTAAATGGAGCAAAGACTAAATACAATGGAGACCTTGGGTTGGGAGGAATGCTAGTGAGTTAAAAAGCAACGTAAAAAGTATCCAAAATGCCACAAAAACAAACAAACAAAAGAAAAACCAAAAACAAAAGCAAAAAAAAACAAAACAAAACTTGAGTCCCAAATTAAATAATTTGTTCGTGATTGAGGATTGAATGGGAGGAAAAGTAAAAGGAGAAAAGAAGAAATGAGTAGAAAGGAAAAAATAAGAAAAAGAGAAAAACGAAGGAAAAAAATGAAAAAAAACAAAACAAAAGGGGAGAGAGTGAGAGTTAAGGGTTTTGGAGTGTAACCCTAAAGGAGAGTAAGGATGAAGAAAAGAAATAGAATGTAACACTCATGGGTAGTGTAGTTCAAGAAAAGGGAAGCATAAGATGGGCAGAGAATAGAAGGACCGAGGTGGAGGAAATAAAGGCAATAAGATAGAAGAAACAAACAACAACAATGAATAATTAGTGGAACAAGTTATAAAGTCTGTGGATTTTTCTTGATTTTGAGAGGTTAACTTCTTCCTTTTTCTTTTCTCTCCCTCTTCCTGGTCGGTGACTCTGTACCCCAGGCTCTGCCCCTGTGTCACACTTAGGTAGGGATTTTCAGTTGATGGGATTCTATGGCAATGTCATATAATTGGCTTTAGTCTCACTGGTAGTCAAGGCTTGTTGGCATTTGCAGGGTCCAACAATGAGAGAGTTTGCTTTCCTGGAGTCTCCTGGAGTCTCTCTCCTAGTCTCCCTTTCCTGAATTAGCAGCCTGGTGATCCAGCTATGAGGCTGCCACTGCTTCTGCCTGGGGAGTAAGAGGCTCAAAGAGCTGGGAAATCCCCACTCTATCCCCACTCAACGCAAGGCTCTGGCAGTCAGAGCCTCCAGCGTAATCAGGCGGGGCTGGGAGTCAATTGTTGTCAAGGTGACTGTTCAGTGCCTAGCATTCAGTTGGACCACTCAACCCAGGCTTTCCACACTTTGTAGCCTGTTTTGGCTGGGAAGAAGAGGCACTAGTCGCTGCTTGCTGTATAGATCTTAATATCTGCCAAGTCCCTCTTGTTAGCGTATATCCCTGAATATGGAGGCTCTGTCAATCAGAAGTTGCCCCCGCCCCTTTAGCGAGAGGCACAAAAAAATATCATGCCTCTTGTCTTTGATCGCTGAACTGAGAGAGATCTTATCAATTAGAGCCCCGTGGGTGCGCAGATTTTGTGGGTTAAGCTAATTTCAGTGATTGGATCTGCAGCTGTGCTCCAGAAAGTATTTCAGGCTGCCCGTGTGCCCCTCCCCCAATGCTTGATTGTTAGCTTGAATGGCTGGGTGAGATGCCCCACCCACGGAGAGAATCTCCTGAGTAGGGAAGACAGCCTTGGCGCCCCTCCCACTCACCTTGCCACTGGCGGCTGGGGTGCACTGGGCACGTGGAAGAATGGGGCACTCTGGGTGTGCGGGCAAGTGGGGTACTCTGGGTGTGTGGGCGAGTGGGACGTTCAGGGCACGCCAGCGAATGGGGTGCTCTGGGCACTGGTGGCTGGGGACTCTCACTTGCAGTGCGCGGGCTGCTGGGAACGCTGGCGGTGCAAGGGAGCTCGCTCTGCGACCGGACCGCGGCACGGGGCGCGCACACGCAGTTTCTCATGGCAGGCCGGGGGCTGCTTGCAGCGCCCAGGCTGCCGCTCCCCGAGTGTGGGCGGGCGGTTGCACACATGGGTTGACTCACCACAGGCGTACTCCCTCCTCGGCTTGAATGAACGTCCGTGGGGTAGTTAGCTTCCTCCGCACGCTCAGCTCTGATCCGTCTCTGGATTCAAGTGATAACAGTCCTTTTGCTTTCAGTGTGTGTGGAACTCCGGAGTGCTCCGAGGATAAATTTTTCTGTTTCTAGTTGATAAATTTGTTGAGATTTTAGGGAGATCTGTCGGACATGCTGCTCACGGCGCCATTTCCGTGACGTTAGCCTTATTATTAAGTTTAAGGTAGGTTTCTTGTTAGCAGTGTTATCTAGATTTCTAAAAATTTGCTTGAGAATCTGTGCCCTTTTAATACTGAGTTTAATTGTGCTCTTTTTATGCTGATTACTTGAACTTATTTCTACTACTTTCTTTTGTGTTTTCTAGATTTTAAAATTTTTATTTACCATTTGATCCCTTTTTTTTTTTTTTTTTTGTATTTTTCTGAAGTTGGAAACGGGAAGCAGTCAGACAGACTCCCGCATGTGCCCGACCGGGATCCACCTGGCATGCCCACCAGGGGGAGATGCTATGCCCATCTGGGGCATCGCTCTGTTGCGACCAGAGCCATTCTAGCGCCTGGGACAGAGGCCATGGAGTCATCCTCAGCGCCCGGGCCATCTTTGCTCCAATGGAGCCTCGGCTGCAGGAGGGGAAGAGAGAGACAGAGAGAAAGGAGAGGGGGAGGGGTGGAGAAGCAGATGGGCACTTCACCTGTGTGCCCTGGCCGGGAATCGAACCCAGGACTCCTGCATGCCAGGCCAACACTCTACCACTGAGCCAACCGGCCAGGACCTGATCCCATTTTTACCTACTGTATTGAAACTTTTTTAGTTTATTTTGCTTTCCTTTATTAGTAAGCTATACATTTCATTTTTAATTATTTATTGTTAATTCTGAAATGATAATATTTACATTTGACATAAAAAGTAAAAACTATTTGATTTATCTTTTCTCATCTCTAATGATACTAATTTTTAGGGGAGGTTTGTTTGTTTTTTAATGAGAGAGAGAGACAGAAAGTCAGGAAGGAAGAGAGATGAGAAGCATCAACTCATAGCTGTGGCACTTTTAGTTCATTGATTGCTTTCTCATATGTGCTTTGACCAGGGTGGGACTCCACCCAAGCCAGTGACCCCTTGCTCAAGCCAGCAACCTTGGGCTTAAGCCAGTGACCATGGGGTCATATCTATGATTCCACACTCAAGTCGGTGAGCCTGTGCTCAAGCTGATAAGCCCATGCTCAAGCCAGCGATCTCGTGGTTTCGAACCTGGGTCCTCAGCATCCTAGGCTGTCCCAGTAGAGCCCAAGCTCTATGTCAATCAGGCATCCCTGATTCAACTTCCCTGTGCAGTGGAACACTCCTGCTTAACAGCAGGGCTGGCAGCCTCTTTGAGACTACTCTTGAGATGATAAGGATTCTACGTATTGGTACCAGGACCAACTGCCACCAGAGGAAAAACACGACCAATACACAAGTTAGTTGCAAGAAACACACAGGCAGTTTATTACTCAAAAATCCTATGGCATGCCTGGGTACAGCTTAATGGGGCCCCAATGGTATGCTCCTCTTGGCTGTCCTTGGTCAGAGTGGTGTGGAGATAGTCCAGGTTCAACGAAGGACTCTGGATTACTAACTATAGCTGGAGGTCTCTAGGTTTTAGTACCCTTTTCTGGCATATGCCTTTTAACAGGTGTTAATCTACAGAATTATCATATCAAGCTACTTTTAGGGAGTTCCTCCCAGGGAGCTCTATTTATCTATGTGTAATTTCACACACACACACACACACACACACACACACACACACACACACAGTAACTGGGCCCTGCTCAGACTGCATAGTCTGCCTATTCTACCTGTACACACTATTTTAGCTCCCACCCAGAGGGTGTAGCCTTATTCACTATATCCTAATTTATTTCTATATATCTTCTATATTTTTCTATACAGCATTTCTATATATTTAATTACTTAAACATTATATGACTGTAACATAGGTCAACACTCTATCCACTGTGCCATCACATAGTCAAGCAAATACTAGTTTATTTATTTTATTTTATTTTTTAAAGGCTGTAATCCCGCTTCCCTATTTTCATATTCCATGATTGTGTTAATATTTATTTATTAAATAAATTTATTAAATTCCAGCACTGATAAATCTCTTAATATTTGTCGCTATTGTGGTAAGTGTTGATATTTAACCAAATATTAACCCACATCTTAATATATTTCCCTGCACATTGTTTCTTTTCTCATCCTATCTGTTCATCTACTTCAATCTATTTTTTTCTAAAGAATAGATTTTAAAATGTATTTTAATAAATGTATATGAGTAGTGATCTTTGTCCAAAATTTCCTTTAATTTGCCCATACTCTTTTTTAAAATATCTAATTTCTTTTTTAATTTATTGGGGTGACCTCAGTTGATAAAATTATACAGGTTTCAGGTGCACAGCTCTACACACACCATCTGTGTATTGCATTGCGTGTTCACCACCCCAAGTCAGGGCTCCCTCCAGCACGTTCTATCCCCCTTCTTCTCCTCCACCTCACCACACACCCCTTTCCCTCCTGCAGTCCCCACACTGTTAGGTGTATCTGTGAGTCTTTTTCTTTGCTTAATCCCTTCACCTTTTGCACCCAGTCCCCCCCCAACCCTCCATCTCCTATCCCCTCTGACAGCTAAAGTATAAAAATATGAATTAACAGTTGGTAGTTTTTGCCTTTCAGCTCCTTTGATGATATTATGCAGCTCTGGCTCTTGTATTGCTGGTGATTGGTTTCCTTTCAATCAGTTATTTTATTTTAATCTAATCTGCTGTTATTTCTGATTGCCATTAGGTATCCCTAACCCCCTTTTTCTCCTGCTCTGTGATTTCTCTGTGGTAACGTCGTGTATGCCCTGCCAGGTGGCTCTGTCGGTTGTAGTGTCTGCCCAAAGCACAGAGGTTGCCCGTCTGTTTTCCGCTCAAAGCACATACAGGAATAGGTCAACGTTCCTGTCTTTCTCCTCTCTTTATCTCCCTCTATAACCAATTTAAAATGTTTTTAAAAAAGAAATATGTAGTGTATATATATAAAAGTAGTATGCTCTTTGAAACTGAAATTGATATATTACATAAAGTCAAGAAAAGTTTAAACTGGTTTCTCTTTGAATGTTGAATCTCTAGACTTCTCTCGAATTTCTTCTTCTGGAAGTCCTTCACAATTTTATCATCTCCATGATTGGTAATATTATTTTAATTTCCTCTCTTGTTTCTTTGAGCTAAATTCTAGGAAATTTTCTCAAACTGTCTTCTAGTTTACTGATCATTCTTTGTCTATATCTAACCTGTTACTTAAACCTTTACTTTGGTTTGCTTTATTCAAATAAATTTTATTTTCTGTATTTGTCATTTTATATAATATGACTTTTCCTCCTTCAGGCTAAATGTCTTTCTGGGTCCCCAAAGTATATATATGTATATGCTGTCTTTTAACTCCTTAATTGTTTAAACTCGCTGTACCATATAGCCTGTTTACATGCGACCTTATACCTGATTTACTGAGAACTAATTTAGCTGTTTGCTCTTTCCATTGATTCTTACTCTATTTACCTAGTTTATAATATTTGCCTGAAACTTCTTTTGGTAAGGACTTCTTTTTTTGCCAGTAGGATTGGAATGTCTTGCCCTGTAGAAGTGTGGCTCCAGTGAGAATTAATATGTACTCTTCTGGGAGACTGAGAATTTCATCAGTCTAGAAGTTTTTACGTTAAATTTTCAGTATGAAAATCTCACACAACCTTAGTAGAGAGAATTCAGACTATAAAAAAGTGTATGGTGAAAACTTGAGATGTTTTTTTTATGTTACTTTTCTAGACTAGAGGGCCAGGTTATTTTATTTTACTGTAGTGAGGAACTACCATTTCTGAGTTCTAGATCTATACTAAAGTCTCATTACCACCTATGGATGCAAAGTTGTATCTTTCATCCTTAATAAGACTTTAACAACCTCCACATACTTGTTATGGTCCATATCTGTATAGTACCACCTTCTCTACTTCTCCCCCGTGGCCTCTGTGGAATTTGTCTTTATTTTCCTCTGTATTTTTAACACCTAAGCAGGCACTTTCTCTTTAAACTCTCAAATTAGTCTATGTATCCAAAAAATGTTGTTTTATATTGTCCACACATTCTAAATGTCATTTTTTGCTTTATATTTTTATAACCATAGGAAAGTTTGAATTTTCTGTCCACAGTATTCCTGGAAATAAAAATATAGTTCTCTTTTATGTCTTCACATTTCTTGAGTAAAGAATGTCTTTAATTAAATAAGATTTAAGTAATGACACTTGAAAATGATATTTTCTTATTCATTTTTTTAATGCTAACTCTGATTAGAAATGACCTGAAATTGTTATTTTTCTATGAGTGCATGCCATTTAATAACCCTAATCTCTCTTTAGTGTTGAAGGTTCTTACAGTGTCTCGAATATTCCATTTGCAGTGTCATCTCTCACTGTTCGAAAAACATGAGAAGACTGAGAGAACTATGTGAGAGCTGGCTGCTTGGCTTCTGAATTACAGTAGCTAGAATTGTTTAATGCATAGTATCACCTGACTCCCTTACAATTTTTGAGTCTGTCTTCTAAAACTAATATATTAGCACAAACCATAGGTAATTGACATTTCTATTTAACCAAAATAAATTTTAATAGGTACTGGTCAGAAAAAATGCATTGATTGCTTGGTTATGTTAGACTTTTTAATGAATTATTTTAATTAATATTAAAATTATCTTGGAAGTACAGTTCTTACTCTTATTATGAATCTCCCTAAGGATTGTTATAGGAATATAATAAAATTATGTTCCCTGTGAATGTAGGTCATCTCTGCAGTTATGCTTCCTCAGGTTCCTGGAGTTGGTTTATCTATTTTGGTATCATATGGCTCTATGCTTACTCCAAGATTATTGATATTTTTCTTTCCAGTGCTTTCTAGATAAGAATCCTAAAATCTTATTAAAGAAGGCCTGGGAATTTAATATATTGTTCTTTTCCCCCTTCTTGGTGCTTCAGTTTTTAACTGTTTTGTCTGCATGTGCAACATCATAATGTTTGTTGCCCATAGTTCATCCTGAAAGTAGATTGGGTATCATTGGGTTCTTACTTTGGGTGTCAGTTTTATTTGTTAGAATGGTAATGATCTAAAATCTAAATGCAACAAGATTCAATTTACTTTATATTCCAATTCCATTGCTAAAATATATTAGGAATTCCTGTCAAGATACTAGACAGAATAATTTCAGGTTTTTAGTAAAATTTGAATATATTTATCTTTATCTTTTCCTCTTGTGTTTTCTTTAGATCAAGTTGAACATTTTCAGGAGAAAAGGGGTATAATTGGGAGAAGGCCCTGAATACTAACCATATCTGACTCAAAAAGCTGAAAAATATTTCCGTAGTGCAATCTCCCGAAACCTTTCTGTCAACCATCTAGATGTGGCTCTGTGGACACTTGATCCAAGCAGTCCTCCAAAACATCCCATTTTAAGTTCTTCTCTTTTTCATAATTATTTCCTAAACCTGACTATTAAGAGAAAAAGAATGGCAGTCTTAAAAAAAAAAAAAAAAGCCCATAAATAAACAATAAGTAAAATAAGAATTCTAAAAAGGCTTAAGAAAACCCAAGAAATAATGTCTACTAGAGTAGGATAAAATAGGACAAATGTAGGAGAGTCACATGCTGTGCAAGACCATCACACCTGAGAAAATATTCTACCTGAGTGGATTTTTCACCTTCCTGGAGATTGACTTAGGAAGACTAGGAAGGCATTTATGGGAGTTTTGCTCCATGGGGTATAATTGTGGGTTTGTCAAACTACAATGTATAATTATTCCAGTAACTAAAAAGCTGAGGTGACTTGGTAAAGCTAGAGTGATAGATATATGATTCTATTACCTTACCACCTCACAAAATAAACCAACTCTGTTTCTTTTTACAGTGCTTATTTTTTGTAAGATTTTACTTTTGTGCGTTTTTTTGTTTCTTGTTTTTTTTTGGTGTTGGTGGTGGTTTTGTTTTTAAGTTCAGTAGTTAAGTTCTTAGAGTTTGTGAGTTGGCAGCAGGTGAAATATGATACATGTAATTGTTTTGTTAGCAGTAATGGATAATTGACATTGCATGATTCCTTTCTATTAAAAATGTTAACTCCTTCCCTTGAACTACTTCAGCATTTACTGTTGAAATAGAGGTGATCTATTTCTTACTTTGTGTTATGGTGTTCCTCAGGGAGTTGCATGATTTAATTGAGAATCGATGGGCAAGATTCTCAATTGGCTCAAGTAGCCAATGAGCAAGATTTGGAAGAAGTTACTTTCAATTCCTTGAGCCTTGTCCTTCTAATCTGTGAATGTGCATTGACAATAATGAATACCACAGTTAGGTAGAGTGAGGATCAGATAGGCAGTACACAAGACAGAACTGTTCTTGGGTTGGATGATGTTGCCAGGGAGTATATTCTTGATTCCGACTATATTTCTCACATCAATTACAGTGCTTAGCACAGAATGGTAGTCTGGTAGAATGTATTGAATAAAAAAGTGAATGATAGTAATCAGTGTTGTTGTTTTTTTTATGCTCACTTTGAACCTATCAATCTTTTCCCATTACTTTTCAAGAATTCTACTAAGTTACAACCACTATAATTCTCTTATTTTGACTTTCTATTATCATGTTTCCCCCTCCATATTGCATGGTGCAATGAGATTATTCTCTTTTTTAAAATTAAATGTATTGTGGTGGCACTGGTTAACATGATTATAGAGGTCTCAGGTGCCCATTCTATATCACATCTCCACACACCATATTGTATGTTCACTCTGTAAGTCAGTCTTCCTCGGCCACCATTTATTCTCTCATACCCTCGTTTACTCCCCCCCCCCACCACAATCACCACACTGTTGTCCATGTTCATGAGATTTTTTTTCTTTCTTCTCTTTTTTTGTCTTTTTTTATGCAATTCCTTCAGCCCCCTACCCAGCCCTCTGCCCCCTGACAATTGTCAGCCTGCTCTCTATGTATGGATCTGTTTCTATTGCACAACGGTTAGACAATTACATGAAGTCCAACTTTCTTACATTGCCTCAGGATTTAATATAGCACAGCTCCTGGCCTATACTTCAATTTCCTTCCTCATCAAAAGCATCTGCATGCTCTTTTATCCATTACACTGAAGTACTCAGTACCCGGTAAAGTGCCCCAAGCCATAGTCTATTTGTTAAGGTGTATGCTAAGCTGCTATAACTAAGAAACCTCAGAATGTGGCATTTTGAACAAGGTAAGCATTTATTTCTTTTATGTAGCTAGACATTCGTAAGTGGATCAGGCCAGGTGGGAGGACTGATGTAGTCCACACGTGTCTCCCCTGTCTGGGCAGTGGTTGAGCTCAGTGAGAAGGAGGGAGAAAGCAGTGTAGGCAAAGGGAATTGGTCTTTACTTCTCTTCACATTCTCATGTCCAGAACTTGGTCACATGGCCACAGCCAATTAAAGAAAGCTTGGAAATAGAATGTTTAGATAGTCATGTCTGTAGCTAGAATATGGGAATTTTATTATTAAAGGAGTAGAAATAGATGTCAGAATACAATTTATTATTACCATATGAGTCTTCAAAATTCTCTCTTACACCACTATTTTTCCAGAATAATAGTTGTCAACTCATTTTTTCTTTTTCTCTAAATTCTAGAGTTTTGAGAACAGTAAATATGTTTCATTTTTCATTCTAGCATTAATACTGATCATAGTCTCCAAAACATAGCAGTTGCTCAGTTAATATTTTTTTAATAAATGAACCACACAGAATGGATCAAGGTGGATCACTCGGTGATATGTGGTAAAAGAACATTTTTTGAAATATCATCACTCTATTCTAACTTACAATTTTTTTCTACCATTTTTCTTATCTTTATTCTGAGTTAACTGAGTATCCTTAGATAAAGGAAATAGCTGAAAATATGTGAGTATCTCGCATAAGAAATTTCTCTTGAAGAAACAAGAGCAAGGCAAGCTTCGACTACAGACTCTGCATGGCATAGGCTATGGGGTGACTGCATATTATAGAAACTAAATTCTGTCAAAGCCCCTACTTTCCTGGGTTAAAAATAAAAATTTTCAATAAGTTCTCTTAGAAAAGTAAAAGATTTTTTGGTATTTTGAAGCCAAGACTTACATAGCTAATTCTGAGCTTTTTTTTTTTTTTTTTTTTGTAAATTAGTCAATTCAGTTTGACCAGTGGTGGTGCAGTGGATAGAACATCACCCTAGGATACTGAGGCCGCATGTTCGAAACCTTGAGGTTGCTGGCTTGAGCTTGGGCTCATCCCACCTGAGCGCAGGCTTGCCAAATTAAGCACAGGGTTACCAACTTGAGCACAGGGTCGCTGGCTTGTCTTGAGCCCCTTGGTCAAGGCACATATGAGAAGCAATCAATGAACAACTAAAGGTGACACAACTATGAGTTGATGCTTCTCATTTCTTCCCTTCCTCTTTCTCTCTCTCTCTCAAAAAAATAAATAGCCAATTCAATGTGCTTTAATAAATTTCTCAAAGTCCATCAGTGTCAAATGTTGATATAACATCCTTTTAGAACCATTGTTGATGTCCACGAACCTATGAGGCCTGTATGATTTGGGCCCAGGTTGGGGGAATTAAAGATGTTCTAGAAAGATCCAGAAACTGAAAGGCAAACAGTAGAACAGAGCAGATATGCCCAGAAATGATTGCCCTTATTTTGTGCTTTCAGACCTCAGCTTTCCTCATAAAAAGAATCATGCTCAGCAACCTTAGAACTCACTAATATGTTTGTTGTTAGAAAAATTAAAATCAGAGCTCACCTTTCCTCTTTCATTCTTCAGGCTATGGTGTGCTAGTGTGCCTTCGATGTGGTAGATGTTTTAAACTTAATTTTTCAAAAGAGTTTCTCCCTCTGGACTTAATGAAAGAAGGTGAAGGGGTTATCCAAAAAACATATATACATAACACATACACATAGAAAACAGTGCGGTGATAGCCAGAGGGAAAGGGGGGTGGGGGAGGTGGAGGTGGGCGAAGGGGAGGTGGAGACAGGAATGGAGAAAGACCCTGCTCGGGGCAGTGGGTGCCCAATGCACTGTGCAGATGGTGTCTTGTTGAGTTGTACACTTGAAACTTGTATGCTTTTGAAGATCGGTGTCATCCTAATAAATTTAATGAATAAAAAATAAAAATAATAGATAAAAGAGTTTCTTAAATTCAGAACTTAACAAATTAATCTACAGTTAAATCTGAATTCTTAAACTGTTTCCGAAGCCTGATTCATTGGATGTGCCTCTGTGCTGCTAACTTGAACAAGGGCAGAAGTTCCAAGTAAAGTACCATTTTGAATATTTTTTGCTCACTCGGAGCCTAGTAAGTATTCAGTGAGTATCTAGTGTAGGACACTTCACAGGCTACAAAATTTAGGACAGTGCAACTCAAATTCTGTAAAAAAAAACAAACAACAACAACCCAAAAAAGTGTAATAAAAAGCAATTTAATCCATTGCAGACCAAAACTCCTGGGACATAGAATTAATATGTTGCTATGAAATCTTCTCCAAGCTGGCTCAAGTTCTAGAACCATCTTGCTGAGGTCTACACAAGCTGTTTGCAGACAGACACCACTTTGACAGCTCTGATCTTCGAGATGTGAAAAGAAATGATCTTCCTCCTCTCCCCTCAAGTCCCTTGCAACTTGGTGAAGGGGACATAGATAAAATTCACAACTAAAATAGATAATAATTGTAGTGATTCATTTATAACATTTGATCTGAGAATGAAAGAAAGCATCCACATGGAGGTTGATTAAGCTAGATGTGATTAATAATAAGTAATACTGATAATTTGTCATTGCTTATGATGTGCTGGGGACGATACTAAGTGCTTTCTGTGAGTATTGGATCATTCGATTCTCAGCAATGCGCAAAGAAACACATACTATTGGTAACCCAGTATTATAGAGAAGAGGTAGGTATGTCTCTGTATGCCTTTGTTTCCGCCTCTCTCTGTTTCCTCCTGTCCCACCTTCTTACACACACACACACACACACACACACACACACACACACTTTGTTAATAAGTAAACTGAGATTCATATACAGGTTGGACTGTGTGACTCAAACACTTAGGCTCTTTAGCTATAATGCTTTGAAGCAAGAATTAAATTTTGAAAAGGAAAGAAGTTACTCACAGACTTAGTACAGAGGATGAGCAGAGGTATGAATCGGGAAGGAGATGTGGCCTGGGGCGGGAAACACACAATACAATATACAGATGATGGATCATAGAATTAAATACCTCAAGCATAATTCTATTAACTAACATTACCCCAATAAATGCAATAATTTTTTTTAAAGAGGTATGAATCAGTGAGGTATTGGCTTGATGGTACAGACCAGTGTTCTAGGACAGAGGAGTCTGGGGATACAGTGGGGGATGATCCAAAAGAAGTGGGGGTGCCAGGAAGGAGAGAGAAGTGACTGAACCTGTGGGAGGAGGGGCAGCTGGCAGCTGTAAGGGGTCCGAAGGGGAAGACACTGGGCAGACACCCTGTCTGTAGGTGAGGCCTCTCCGAATGCTATAGAAGCTGTAGAAGCAGGGGCAGTGGGCAGGAGCGCCGGCACTGGGAGGAAGCTGCTGCTGCTGCGATGAGGTAAAAGACAACGAGGTAAGAAGAAGTGGTTTGGGGTAGAAGACATGCTCCCATTAGGGATTGCTGGGTTTCAAATATTAGCACGGCAAGCCATAGAGACATTTACGTGGATTGGCCCAAGCTCCTAGTACTTGTCACATACTCCTAAATGTTGTAAATATTCATTGTGTCCTCAGGTTGTACACAAGCTAATGACATTCACCAAACAGTAGGAAATTCAGATGTGGAGTTGGAAGCAAAGTCTTATCTTTAAGGCTAACCAGTCTGAAGAACCAGAATTGTAGAAAGTGGTCTGTCTGCATCAAATTGGCTCCCAATTAGCCTGGAGGCTGCAAGTGGACAGAAGAACACTTTGTAGCTGGTGTGCTCATCATTTTGGTTACAGGGTAGAGTTTGATATTTTGACAACTAATCATTCTTCTTACATGTGGCCGGAAGACTCAGAATAGAAGCTCCCGAGAGGTAGCAGGTGTTTTCGAATTCTGCACTCTGGTACAAAACAGGTAGCTCTGGGTACTTGTAACCTTCATCAAGGACAGTGAAGTCTCCATCATTTTATTTTAGGCCATAGTATGTCCTCCCTCAGCAATTCTGACCTGCATCAGATTTTATGTACAGTGTGTAAGAGGAGTTTGTTCAGGGAGAGGGTTAAGAGAAGAATGAAAACAGCAAAAAGCCTTTTCTTTTTAAATTTTCAAGGAAATGTGTCCCTGGCAATGGAGGATAGGTAGGAGATATTTTTTCCTTTATAGTTAATATATTTTTCTTGAGTAAAAAAAAGAAAAGCTTTCTATAATGTGCCACTAAACCTACATAATTCAAATTGCCATTTGGATAGCAGAAGTATAGCAGCATATTTGAAATCTTTCTGAAATTTGGAATACTGTGATCCAGCCATTTAAGAAATCTGAAGACACTGAAACTGTTTTATGCTCTTTCAAGGACACTCTGCAAAAGTTTCATAGCTCAAAGGAAAGCTGCCACTTTCTGGTCAATACCTTAATCATTTGCAGTACCTTATCTTGGTTACCACTGATACCCCGCTTTCTAAATCCTGTTTGCCAAGTTTTTCTTTCAGAATCACAAGTTTCTTTTATGCTTGATCCCCCAAAGTTGGATCATTAAATTTTCAGAAATGCCTAATTTGCTTAGGCCCACTTTCTGTGTGATAGCATCCCAAGTGATTTGAATTTGGCCAATCCGATTTTATTTTATGTCTGCACACACGGGCGTATAAGAAAATCAGATTGTGTGGATGCTTCGACTAAGCTTTAATCCTCCGTACAGAGCCCATTAGGTAGACCTTCTTTGAAAGCCTTCTTTGGCTAATCCCAGTTCCCATTAAACAGCATTAATAAACATAGCTCCAAGAAGCCATCCTTTCCCAGCAAAGCTCAGAGCATCTTTGCTTAAGCTCCTCTTTATTATTCACACTCACTTTCTCCTTGTTTTACGGGGCAACTGTTGTATCCACAAATAGGTTTTGCTACTGAGGAATGAAGAGAAAGAAAATGGAATGGCATCTGATCTCTCTTGTCACTGGGCTTGGGACATAAAGAGTCTGCTCCGGATTTTCTATGTAAACCATCCGGGGAGGTGGCGCTCATCTTTGGGATTCCATACACTGAAGCAGCCCTGCTCTATTACAGACCCTCTGCCATGGCAAAGTGGTCCCTCTCTGTGCTGTGCAGAGTGGTAGCCATGTGTGACATTAGAACACCTGAAATGCTGCTTGCGTGATGGATGAACTGCACTTTTTATTGTATTTATTTTAAATAATTTAAATAGAAGTAGCCACGCGTGACTAGTAGCTGCCGTATCCAGGACATGTGGCTGTGATGCGTGGTCATCTCAGCAGTGTGGCTTCAGGAGAGGCACAGCTGTAGAAGAGATCAGCCTCCTCCATTGTTATATCTGGGTTCCTAGACATATGGCACATATGTCTCTGAACCTCAGTTTCCCCATTAGAAAAAGTCCAAGGAAAAATGCTTCCTTGCATGAGACATTAGTAAGCTATCAAGGGCCAGCACACACAGATACCCTGTAAATAGTAGTTTAAAAGTATAAAACTGAAGCTCTAGACACAGAGAACAGTACAGCGGTTACATAGAGAAGGGGTAGTAGGTAGTGACGGGTAAAGGGGGTCCGTGACAGGATCGATGTGATGTTGGGTGGTGGGCACACAATATACGAATCATGTATCATAGAAATGTACACTTGAAACCTTTCTATATAAAGATTTAAGTCTGTATATGTGTATATATGACTTAAGATTTCTGAGTTTGCTATCACATTAATGAAGTGAGATGGTAATTCCTGTCCTGCCTATGTGAGTGGCTTTCCAAGTTCTGAATGAGTTGCCTCCTTCCTGTTCCTAGAGACCATTTCCTTTCTTCCTTTCCGTTGCCATAGCTTCATCACTTGCGTGGAGCACATAGCAGCCTCATACCAGAACTTCTCACCTCCACTCTCCTCAAATATGGATTTTGTGCCATGACCTGAGGTTTGAAATTTGACCTGTATATTTTCCATCACCTAAAGCAGTGGTAGTCAACCTGGTCCCTACTGCCCACTAGTGGGCATTCCAGCTTTCATGGTGGGTGGTAGCGGAACAACCAGAGTATAAATAAAAGGATAGATTTAACTATAGTAAGTTGTTTTATAAAGATTTATTCTGCCAAACTTAGTGAAAATCTGACATAAAGTACTTGGTAAGTAATTATTATTATATGCTTTATCTTGCTGTAACTCTGCTTTATAAATTTTATAAAGTAAAGTTACTTCCCTACTTTATAAATCACCATTACTGTGGAACTGGTGGCGGTTGGAAATTTTTACTACTAACAGAGATACACAAGTGGAAGGTAGGTATAAAAAGGTTGACTACCTGTGACCTAAAGGATCAAGTCTATATCCCTCCGAATGGCAACCAAAGACAAACCAGGAGCAGCCTGTCTCTCAAAGATCCATTCTTGACTTAAGTTTCCATCGTCAATGTCAGTCTCAGGCTTCCCTAGACTTCTTGTCATTCTCCTGTCACATGCCCACATGCCCTGCTCTTTCTCCTGTCACATGCCTCCATGGCCCTGCTGTCCCTGTGTCCACAATGTTCCCTTTCCCTCCACCTCTATCCCAATCCATAACTGGATTGACTAGCCTTCATATGGTCCCTCCTTCCTCATCTGCCTTCCCAGCCTAATTTCTAAATTGACTTCTCTTTATTTGAGCACTTAATTGATGCACGACAAGCTAGGCACACCTCACTAATCACAGCTTTTCTTGGCTTCAGCTGCCAAACCAGGCTGTGTTTCCATTCTCTCCCAGATGAAAGCCTTTTTCACTGAACACCTAGTGTGCTGTGTCTTTGTCTTCCCTGAAAGAAAAGTGCAAGTCTCACTTACGTTTGTAACTCAAATACCTGTTAGTGATAGTGTAGAAAGGCTTACTGGGAAGATGAAATTGTCCCAGGGATCCCATAAAATAATGTAGGTGAAAGCATTTTCAGAATGGCTCTCTAAAGGTAGAAGGTAGTACTGTTTCAATTAAACTTTCCCGCTGACTTGGTGTCTGTATCATGCTGACCAGCTTTATGACAGGCAAAGAGCTCGCACTCCTTGTTTCTAGATGTATGGATGTTTCTCGCTATGTGGGCCAGACAACTCCATTTCAAATAGGATGTTTCTTTTCCCCTCCGATTCTCACTGCAAGGCAGGTGGCTATGAGCATTCTGCTGACAGTCCACTCCTACATGCCAGAATCCTCAGACAAGTTTGTACCCCTAGTAACTGCCATGTATATATTTCCTCCACCCTATGCAAAATGGTTTTGGGTTCCTTAAGGAGCATATTACAAAAGATTTCAAACAAGCTAGGATTTCCTAATAGCCTGAGATAGGATGCTTCCCTACCTAACAATAAAGTGTTCCTGAGAACACTTATAATGGAGTGTTCAGCCACCTTTGGGCTAAGGCTTGGCAGCTTCAGGAACACTTTAGACCTGGAGTTGGCAATGTATAGGTCTCAGGACAAACCTTACACACTGCTTTGTATACCTGTCAATGTAAATAAAGTTTTATTGGAACAAAGCCATGTCCACTTGCTATGGATTATCTATGGTTGCTTTCACACTGCGATAGAAGAGTTGGTAGACCTCAGAGACCTTATGGTTTGCAAGGTCTAAAATATTTGCTATGCAGTCCTTTACAGAAAAAAAAAATCTGAACTTTGTTCTAAAGCCAGATTTCTCAACTTTGGAACTATTGCCATTTGGGGACTAGTAATTCTTTGATGTGTGTATGTGGGGGGAGGGGTCTGTACAATGTGGAATATTTAGCAGTACCCCGGGCCTCTACCCAGTAGATACTAGTGGTGCCCTGTCTCTATTTGTAACAACTAAAAATATCTCTAGTCATTGCCAAATGTCCCCTGGGGACAAAATGACTCCCAGTTGAGAATGACTAGTCTGGACAAAATAGACCCAAACACATTTTAGAAAAAAGTGAGAGGAAATCAATTATTGAAAAATATGGAGATATTAGATATACCATTTACTTTCTTTTCTTTGGCAAAATCATTATACAAATTTCATTGAATTAAGAATAATAACATTCTACCTGTGTAGTCAGCAGGGGAAAATATTGAGATTTTTCTAGTCAGGTTCCTATTATTATACTTCAACCAGAAGTTCAAGCCACGTACTATGGATGGACTGGTAGCATGACCATAGTGGGCTGGGCATCGGGAAGAACTGACGTTAAACTAGCCTGGTCAACATACAAGCTCTGTACTTTTGGGCAAATTATTTTGTTTCCCTGAGCCCAAAGTTTCTCATTTCTTAAATGTTGTTAGAATTAAATAATATTGTATTTGCATAAAGCACTTAGGACATTGGCACTAATGGGTGTTCAAGTAGCAATGATGAGATTAGTGGTGGTGGATACTGGAAAGAAAGAGAATGAGCTGAAGGAGGAGGCGGAATGGAGGAGAAAGGAGGTAGAGGGAAGGAGGAAAACACTGGCATGTGCAAAGCACCACCTGGAGTGATAGAAATATTAAAGCCATAATGTGTTGCAGTTGAAAAGACATTAAAGAGACCTTTGATGTTGGGCTCCCTGCTATGCCTGTGTGTTTGAAGACAATGCTTGCATCATCTACAAGATATGAACTAGGTCTTTTGAGAGAGACATAGTCTAATTCTTCAAGCAGCTACTCTAAAATCCCAATAGTTATACTTACATAACAAGAAATTATATAAGAAGAATTAAAAATACTGAATACTAGTTGTTCTCATAGAACACAAAAACCTTATTTAGAGTCTCAAAGACATCAGAAGTTGCTGCTTAGTTAAATAAACAGTACTAGCATTTTGATCCTTCTATGTATCTGTGCAAGATAAAACAGTGGTTCTCAGATACATGAAAAGACTGTTGGTTCCACATTCTAGAATTTAGTCACCTACTCTTATTTTCTTCTGGGAAGGCCCTGACCCCATCCCAATTCATACAGTTTCAGTGGAGCTGACTTTGATCTCAGTTCCAGGCCAGAGCATGTGATATCAGACTAAGCATTGCACACAGCTCCCTGGTGACCAGGGGCTGAATGGTGGTACAACCCTGCTCAACTCAATAGACTTAAGATTTCTAGGGAAAGAGACATTCGCTGTTTCTTCTTATCCTGAAGCTTGAGAGGCTGCCGAGGTTAGAGTTGCCACCATAATTATGCTACCTCATGAAAACTGAGTCTGAAACTCCAGAGCTAAAGACTGAGCTGAGGCCTGATCAGGCGGTGGCACAGTGGATAGAGCATTGGACTGGGATGCGGAGGACCCGGCTTTGAGACCCCGAGGTCGCCAGCTTGAGCGCGGGCTCATCTGGTTTGAGCAAAGCTCACCAGCTTGGACCCAAGGTATCTGGCTCAAGCAAGGGTTTACTTGGTCTACTGAACGCCTGCAGTCAAGGCACATATGAGAAAGCAATCAATGAACAACTAAGGTGTCGCAATGCACAGTGAAAAACTAATGATTGATGCTTCTCATCTCTCTCCGTTCCTGTCTGTCTGTCCCTGTCTATCCCTCTGTCTCTGTCTCTGTCTCTGTTAAAAAACAAAAAACAAAAAACACTGAACTAAAAAATAGAGAGAGCCTGGCCAGGAGGTGGCGCAATGAATAGAGCATTGAACTAGGACGTGGAGGACCCAGGTTCAAAACCTGAGGTTGCTGGCTTGAGCGCAGGCTCATCTGGTTTGAGCAAGGCTTACCAGCTTGAGCCCAAGGTCGCTGGCTTGAGCAAGGGGTCACTCAGTCTGCTGAAGGCCCCCAGTCAAGGCGCATATGAGAAATCAATCAATGAACAACAAAAGTGCTGCAACAAAGAATTGATGCTTCTCATCTCTCTCCCTCCTGTCTGTCCCTGTCTGTCCCTCTCTCTGTCTCTCTGTCTCTGTCACCAAAAAACAAATAAAGAAAGAAAAAATAGAAATTGATTATTTCTGATATTCTGTGCCTGAATCTACCAAACCTGGAAATCACTGGACACCTGGATGTGTAAATTTAAAAAAATGAAGTCAATTTTTTTCTTTGTTTAAGTCAGAACAGGCTGGATTCTCTACCCCTTGCAAGAATAAATTCTCAAGTATCTTATCAGACACTGGAGTTGAGGGGTCCTCTGCTGCCCAGATGTACCAATTGCTAAGCAGAGCCTCTCACCTCCTGAATGAACTTCTCCTTATAGATGGGGTCATGTCAGCATCCATCCTATATTAGAACGCCTTCGTGAAAAGGACAGTTAAGTTTTAGAGGCATTTAAAAGTCAGTTAAGCCCTGGCCAGATGGCTTGGTTGGTTAGAGCATCATCCTGAAGTGCAGAGGTTGCCAGTACGATCCCCAGTCAGGGCGCATACCGGAACAGATCAATGTCTCTGTCTTCTCTCTCTTCCTCTCTCTAAAATTATTAAATTAAAAATAATTGAAGTCAGTTATATATTTAAATATTATATTAGCTAATATTAACAAAATATAGTAGTAACAATAAAACATAATACATTGTACCAATTCTGAGCACCAATTGCACTATGTGGGGTTTTTGCCAGCACCGCTAAATGATTATCAGATATCAACAAGATATACTGTAATTCAATTCAGTTCTGACCCTATCTGGAGACAGCATCAGAGTCCATAGGTTAGAGGCTCAGTTTCACAAGACTGCCCCTTACCTTGGCTTCAAATGCCAGCTGTAAGTCCAGGTTGTCACTGAGCTTCTGACTACCTGCTACTGATCAAAAACCACAAAGACACCTTCTTTGGGTTTTTTTAATGTGCCAGAGGGGCTCACAAAACTAAAGAAACATTGCACTTGCTAGATAACCAGTTTATTATAAAAGAATAAAACTCAGGGTAAGTCAGAGAAGAGACTTCTGGAGCAAGGTGTGGGGAAAGAGCCTAAATCTCCCCAGGCTCACCACCCTCCCCAAATCTTCACATGTCCACCAGTCCAGAGACTCTCTGAACTCAGTCCTTTTTGTTGCTTATGGAGGCTTACAGGGGAATGATTGATTAACGCATTGGCCATTGGCAATTATTCAACTTCCTGCCACTCTCTTTTCCTGGGAGAGGGGTGGGGAATGAAAGTTTCAACCTCTAATCACAAGGTTGGTTGTTCCATTTCCCAGCCCCCCAGGTTCATTAACATGGTGTAACACCTTTATGGCACCAGGCACTTAGGAAAGTTCTAGGGTTAGGAGTCCTGTATCAGGAACAGAGATGTGAACCAAATAGGTATTTCTTATTATAATTTATAATATCATATATTGCAATATAACACAATGTATTATATATATTAATAACTAAACTTTTATTTTCATTATGAAAAAGTTATACTAAGTCAAAAGTGGAGACAATAAGCCATTATATATCTATCACTTGCTCTCAACAATTGTTAGGATTTTGCCACTTTTGATTTCTCTTTTTTATTCCCACTTAAGCATTTCAAAGAAAATCTTAGCAATCACACCTTTTCTCCCTTAAATTTTCAGTATGCCTTTCTAAGAATTAGAAATGTTCTCTTACAGCATTACAATGCTATTCTCATATCCAACAGAAATAGGATCCAGTTCATTGTCAAATTTCCCTGATTGGATAGAAAATATCTTTGTCATATACCTCCTAAATAAAGCATATTTACTGAACGAACACTGTGTGCCAGACACCTTCTGGATACTTTCCCGTGTTGCTGTAACCACTAAAGGTTAGAGATGCTCACAGCTTACCTAACCTAACAACTGTCAGACTCAATATCCTAAGCCCAGGCAGCTGACAGTACTGCCTCCTTTATTTTCCTAAACCTCTACTAGTAATATTTTTGCTGTATTTTCTGTTATTCTTAAGATTTTTTTTTACTTCTCTTTTTGGTGTGAAACTGACCAAATACTTTATAAATCTGTAAAAATGCAGGTATGTTAATTTTCAGGAGGAAATGTACTCAGGGTGGCGATTTAAAATGTAAACCAAACCATTTTGGGTAACAGATTCTACGTCTCCTCCGTCCGCAGGAGTAGGAGGTTGCCTGGCTCAGTATCTCCCCTTCGGCCTGTTGGCTCTTTGCCTCTTTAGTTGCACAGAGTGCAGTATTTCCATAGAGGCTGAAGCAGATTGTCCCCTTACCTGTTTCCTAACTGCAACCTCGAGAATTGCTGCCTTCCTTTCTGTCATCCCTGGGTCTCCAGCTCCCCAAACCTTCTTCTTGCCATTTTTTCTTTCCCAATAACAAGTGGCCCTCTGCAAAGGCAGCTTGACCTAATTTTTGTTCCACTCAAGCTCTACATGATATTTCAAAAACTAGTATTTCAAAAGCCACATAAAACAAACTAGCAGGAAAGACTGGCATGTCTTTAACTGTGGGAGTCCATATTCACTTGTAAAATAAATAAATGGCCTGACCAGGCAGTGGCACAGTGGATAGGGCATCAGACTGGGATGCAGAGGACCCAAGTTTGAAACCTTGAAGTCACCAGCTTGAGCTTGGGCTCACCAGCTTGAGTGCAGGGTTGCTGGCTTGAGTGTGGGATCATAGACAGTACCCCGTGGTCGCTGGCTTGAAGTCCAAGATAGCTTGCTTGAGCCCAAGGTTGCTGGCTTGAGCAAGGGGCCACTCACTCTGCTGTAGCCCCCTGATCAATGCACATATGAAAAAGCAATCAGTGAACAACTAAGTTGCTGCAATGAAAAACTGATGCTTCATATCTCTCTTCCTTCCTGTCTATCCCTATCTGTCCCTCTCTTTCTGACTCTCTCTGTCTCTATCACAAAAATAAAAAATAAAATAAAATAATACTGGTAACATTTCAAGAGACATAGTGACTTGTTCAGAGAACTGCTTGTGTCCCACAGGAACGCAGGCAGTGGTATGAATGGCCTGCTTCGGACACAGCCTTAAGAAGTTGTAGCATTCCGCTGCGGAAGATCTGTGCTGTTGAGACTACTGGGTTAATTTGGGACAAGAGGATTAGAGAGATTTTGTACCCTGTACATCAATCTCTGTGCAGAATACACTGTATTCTGTTCAGAAGATATTTTGTGTTATGTAGGCACCAACTAGAGTTTAAAAGTTGATCAATGGATTTCCTGATGGAGAATGAGTTTGTACATTATCAGAATGAATCTGTACACATTTCTTCTCTCTCAACCTCTCTGTTCCTTTTCCTCCAGCTTGGGATGCAGAACACATCGACAATGTAAGCATCGGCTTTGTAAAACAATGAATTATTACAGCTTATCTCTGAGATGTTGCACCAAGGAGAGAAAAAGGAGGTGGTGAGGACCCTAGGTCCCTTGTAGCCTATGTCAGTAGTGACATTCGATTTTTCAAGGCCTGCTCAACTTTGACTATACTAGGTTGCCTGAAGATAGCAAAGTTAAACATAAATAAAAGAATGTGTCCTCTGTCCTGTTCTAGCTTATGAAGAGTCTGCAATTGGGGACCAGAATTTTACTATGTCCTATTGGAAATGCTTAGCCAGATCTATCCTTACTCTTTCTATTTATATTGGGAAACTGGTGCTCTTTCCTGTGTAGCACCAAAGTCTCTGAAAATTTTGTGTGAAGATGAAGAATATGAAAGGAAGGCTGCTTTAAGGTCAGAAGGCAAGGCATACAGAACTGCCAGGTTATAATACAGGAGGTCTAAGGTGATACATGAAAGCTAGGAGAAAGAATAATTCATCATTTTTTTTCTCTTAGCTGTGGTCAGTGAGGCTCAGAGCCAGTTTTGCTTTCCCCACATACATTTCTCTTTTCTGTCTAGCTACTTCCACTACTTCATTCTATTGTTCAGTATATTTCTTTTGGGTGCTTAACTTTATTACTTTTAAAATACTATATTTCTCATGTTTTATCATTTCATTTGTAGTGTGTGGTGCTCTGGGATCATGCAGGTCAGGACAGAACTGCAGGCTTTCCTATTCAAAGCTATTCAAATTTGTACAAATTTGTTCTTATTCATTCTCTTATTCATTTATAAATTTTTTCTGCCAAGAGTTGTTGAATGATAGGGTTACAGTGGTGAACAAAACTCTTTTAAGGTCTGTATTATTGAAGTTTATGGTCTATTGTGGGAGACAAGCATTAGTCAAATAATCATATAATGGGGTATATAAGTATAAACTGAGCTAAGTTCTTTAGAAAGAGAAAAACAAACGATAAATCAGTTGTTTTGTGAGAAGATATATCCAAAGAGCCTGACCACATTTAAGTAGTGGGCTACTTGATTTTGAGCCTCCATTTCCTCATCCACAAAGTGAGAATAATAATAGTAACCAAAACACAGACGAAGTGCTTACCAGAGGGCCTGGAAAAGAGTAGAATTTCATTAACTTAAAAATTTACTGGTATTGTGATTTTTATTATAATTTATTAATATTACTTAAGATAGTAATAATTAGATAAACAGAATCATGTTAGAGCTGGAGGAATATTTGAGACAATCCAGTTGAAAATAAGTGGACTTCAGAAATTTGGCAAACGCTCAACACTTTTTTTATGTTTTATGTATGTGCATTTACTTCTAGAGTGATGATTCATAGGTTATATCAAATCTTTGTTTTTAGGTCTATAACTCAAAATATATTAAGTCATTAACCATCAAATCATTCACCTAACAGTTAAGACAACCAAGAACCACTCTTCAATGTTATTTCATTAATTTCTTCATCTTATGACTTCTTTATCTGTTGTTTATTGGGATTTCTATAGTGTTCATTCAGATGAGTGAAAATTGTTGTTTCTTTACTGAATTGTTGATATCTACCAAGTATTCTCATGAACTGCTTATTGCCTCTGGGTTACCATGAACTTTCTATGCATATAGGTATATTGGGTATAAAACAGGACAATATTGTCTCTCCTTTTAAAGTCCATTTGGGTCTTCTTTCTTTTTTTTTCTTTTGTTGTGGTAGAAACTTTCTCCACTGTGATGCAAAGAGGACAGTGATGGTGTGCGTCTGCCTTATTCTTGAACATTACTGGGAACCTCCTTCAGTCATTAGAATTTTACTACTATAGGCAACAAAATCCATTTCTGCCCCCTTAAGGAGAATGTAAACTTCACAGGGCAGAAATTTTCTTCCTTTTTTGCTCACTGAATAATAAGTGCACATAGAAGACACTCAATAAAAGTTTGTTGAATAAAAAGGGGAAACAAATAGCAAGAGCAGAGGTTGATACCAAAAATAACGTAGTCTGAGAGTGTTTGTCCATGGCTCTTAATTGGTTTAGAAGTGGGTAACCTAAAATGACATTTCATGAAAACTTGGCAGGCTAACCTATCAGTTACTTTAAGGAAGCAGACTTTAAAGATGATGGGATTTTATAAGTCTAAGTGTTCAAACTACAATGCACAATCCAATTTCACACAGGGACTTTGAAGCAGGTCGTTTCCTCTTCCCTTCACACACATCCCACCTTAGCACACTGGATGTCCAGCCCTTATACCCGCAGACTGGGAATCCAGGGAAAAGAACCTGACTGGAAGTTTTAACTATGCCAAGTCAGCAATGTGTTTGCCTTGGTCTTTCTTACGCTATTCATGAGTGGTCCTGGATACCAGCACAACCAGGTCCAATGTCAAGACCTTTCCACCCAAATTTCAGAGTGGAACTATTGGTTACCAAAGCATTGATCCTGAAGAAAATACCAAGTTGTCTTTTTCTTCATGAGTTTCCATGTACAATAGTTAAGAGGTTTTATTTAGATGTATGAAAATGTTGGATGCCTGTTGGTTGCGTTTTATTTTCTTTATGCCCTTTGGTTGGTTTGTAGAACTGGGACCACTGAGGGGACATTAAGAATAGGGATTGGTGTGAAGATGGTTTATAGAGGAGTAGAAACAGTAAACATTTATGATCCAAATAGCTTTAAAAAGCAAATGAACTTTTAGACTATCCCTGTGCTCTTAGGAAATAATGCCTTATATATATAGCCATACCTCCCCCCAAAAGACACAAATTCAGTCACTGCTTATACACATATTTCCTTATAAATTATTGCAGAGTAGTGCCTGACCAGGCAGAGGTGCAGTGAATAGAGTGTTGGACTAATATGCTGAAGACCCAGGTTCGAAACCCCAAGGTTGTTGGCTTGAGCACGGGCTCATCAGCTTGAACAAAGTTTCACTGGCTTGAATCCAGAAAGGTCACTGGCTTGAATCCAAGGTTACTGGCTTGACCATGGGTTCACTTGCTCTGCTGTATCCCCCCAGTCAAGGCACATATGAGAAAGCAATCAATGAACAACTAAGATGCCACAACAAAGAATTGATGCTTCTCATCTCACTCCATTCCTGTCTGTCCCTATTTGTCCCTCTCTCTGTCTCTCTGTCTTTGTCCAAAAAAAATTATTGCAGAGTACTATTTACCTATCAAGCAAGATGCTCTGAAGGCAAGCACACTTTGGTAGATAATTTTGAGATAAAACACCGGGAAACAGTTCAATGTGAAATGTCATAGATTTCCCCCTATGACTACTGAAGCTAATTTTTAAACTTTCTCTACTATATTGGAAGGCAGAAATTTATAAACAGAAACACATATCATTAAAGTCATCCAAATATTAACCCATGTTCCATAAATACACCCATGCTACAGTGGGAATAGATGAAGTCTATCTCAAGATTTATTTTAATTAACATTAATGTTTACCTTTTTAAGTGGAACTATAATTTCTCTAGTCTCTTTTTAGCTTTGTGGAGGTTAGTTTTTATCCATGTATATTTAAATTCTCACTAGGAATGAACTAGCCATCTAGATCTTACTCATTGTAAAAATAAACTCTTTATGACATTATAGGCCAAAATATAATAAATATATATCCATTTGAAGAGTATCATGGAATAAACTGTGAATCTGAAAAAAAAATCATGAATCTTTGGAATATTTTATTTTGTTAAGCATTGGTACTGGTGCTATCCAATATAAATATGATGCACACATATATGTAATTTTATATTTCTTTGCATTAAGAAAAGAAAAAGGTGAAATTAATTTTAATACTGCATTTGGACCCATTAGTTAACCTAATGGGTCCAAAATAGTATTATCACAACACAAAATCATATAAATATTATGAATTAGGCAGTTTACATTCTTTTATTTTTTTGTAATAAATCTTCAGAATCCTGGATATTTTTCCATTTAGAGAAGCCTACGTTGCCCTAGCCACATCTGAATTGTGCAGTAGCAACATTTAGCTGGTGGCTACCAAGTTGGACATTGCAGGTATATCTTATCTAAAAACGGTTCAATTCCAGCTGCTCCAGGGAGCACACAGGAAGGCATAACCGGTGCCTATCCGAACTTTTGAGTAACCTCCTTTCTTCTCTCTTTTCTCCAATAAAAGTGAGGAAGTTAAGGAATGCACTATGGAGATCATGTATCTTATAAGTAGATTTTAAACAATGTGTGTGACTAATAATAATAAAAATATATTTTATCTTTCATTGTAAACTGCTTCAAAATGGAAAACATTTCATCTGTAAAACCTCAAACAATATTCAGAGCTCATATTTCTCCTTAGAGCTAAAGAAAGAAATTAAAGCCTCTCTTTAAAAAATGCAAACAATATCTGTAAAATGTTTCATTAAAATAAGGGAAAATGCATTTCTAGGAAATTAAATCATGTTTCTTTTAACCATTTAGAATGTGAATTTTATTTATTTTAATATAATTTTTGTTTTTTTAAAAAGGAATGTCTTAGATATTGATAAAAGAGCACTTATTTGTAGCCAAAACATATTGTTGAGACTTAATTTATACAAAATATATTCAGCTATTATCACTAAAGTTTCTTAAAACTTATTTTTACATATATTTTTATACACAGAACTGTCAAAAGAATAGACTTAGCTGGTATGAATTAAATTATATGTGCTTGGTAATAGAAAAATGATTTTAATAGAACTTTAATATAGTTCTCATGACTACTCTTTCATGTGTGCACAGATGCACTGCAAGTCATGAACAAAAATATTACAGCATCCTTATTGTCAAAAGCCAAACATCGGAAGCGATTTAATTATGCATCGGTGATAGGAAGAATAAAGACACTGTGATACATTCACTCCTGGAAACTACAGAACAATGAAACCTAGGCATTATAGTTGAATGCAACAATAGGTATGTCTTTTCCTATTGAAACAAAATGTTGACCAAAAGATACAAAGTACAAAAATGCATACAGTCTGATTTTATTTACATTAAGCTCAAAATATTGTACTATATTGTTTAGCATTTTGTACAATGTGCTGAAGCTATAGAGAAAAATGTGGAAGGGATTATTGTAAAAACCAGGATAATGATTATTGAGTGAGAGGCAGGGAATGTGATAATAGAGGAATAGCTTCCGGAGGTCAACAGTGTTCCCTTTCTTGACCTGGTTGTTGATTATATATATGCTTGCTTTATAAATATTCATTTTACCATGCAACTAAATTTTATATCATTTTCTTCATGTGCAATATACAATTAAAATGGTTCTTTGCTCCACTCACTTTCATTTCATTTATTTCAGACTGTTGTGTCTCCTATCATATTATTAGCTTTCTTCTACATATCGAGTTATGTAGATATTTGGTAAAAATATATATCTCCTAAGTCTTCATTCAACAAACTGTTGGTTTAAACTGTGCAAAGATCAGAACCAGGGAGAGGTCCCAGTAGCATACCACTTAGATGCCTCCCATTGGATTGTAAGAATGGTAATATTAGTATTAATAATGGTAGTAATAACAATAATCAGATGGTAAAATTTTCTTACCAGAGGCACTCTGCATATATTCTACATATATTATTTTATATATTGTTACAAAGCGTTAGTATTTTAAATCCTAAAACTATTGTTATTCTCATCTTAGAGGTAAACTAACCCAGACATATAAAGTTTAAATATGACTACAGTAACACAGTTATAAGGAACTAGAACATGATTGTGAACCCAGATTTTTCTGAATCCAAAAATTGTACTCCTTTCTCCCTTCTGTCTTACCTTTCTCTCTGTTGTGAGCCATTATTCAACAACAATTTCTAGCTTAGTACATTGTAATCCACCTACTCACATCTCTCCACTGGTAGATTCACATAGCCTTTTGTTATTGTTGTTCATAGATTCTGAAAAAGATGGTAATAAAATAAATATATTCAATGAGGACATTAAGTGCTGTAGAATTTTTGTCTGCTAATCTAAACTGGTCATGGAAAGAGTAATTCAATATTACCTGGTTACCTTGTTTTCATCAAGACATAATACTTCTAGCCTGACAAGGTTGTGATGCAGTGGATAAAGCATTGGCCTGTGATGCTGAGGACCCAGTTCAAAACCCCAAGGTTTCAGGCTTGAACTTGGTCTCATCCGGTTTGAGCGTGGGCTCACTAGATTGAATGCAGGGTTGCCGGCTTGAGCGTGGGATCATAGACATCACCCCATGATCAATGGCTTGAGCCCAAAGGTCGCTGGATTGAAGCCCAAGGTCACTGGCATAGGCTGTAGGTCTCTGGTTTGAGTAAGGGGTCACTAACTCAATTGGAGCTCCCAGTCAAGGCACTTATGAGAAAGCAATCAATGAACAACTAAAGTACAGGAACTATGAGTTGATGCTTTTCACCTTTCCCTCCCTGTCTGTATGTCCCTCTATGTCTTTCTCTCTCTCACTAGAAAACAAAAAGACATACTACTTCTCTCTTGATGAGGTACTTCACTCTACATTCTTTTATTGTATTCATCTACCATTTGTTATGTAAATACATCGATTATTTCCAGAGAAAGGCATCACAGTTTTTAATAACTCATCTTCCTTCACCCTCCCTTTTTTATTTATTTCAATTTATTGTGTTTATATAGATACAAGTGTCCCACTGAAAACATCCCCCCACCTAGTGTTCTCCTCAACATCCCCCATACCCCCCTCCCCCACGTGGCCTCCCCCCTTTCCTCCAGGATTTACTTTCCTGATCTCAATATTGCTATGTTATGTATATATAATTTAACAAATCTTTTTCCCTTCTCTGATCCCATCCTCTCATTCCTTTTCCCTCTATCCAATTTCCCTCTGGTCCCTTGAATCTGCCTCTGCCTCTATTTTGTTCTTCAGCTCACATTCATTGGATTCCACAAATGAGTGAGGTCATAGATACTGTTCTTTCTCTGCTTGGCTTATTTCACTTAGCATAATAGATTCCTGGTCCATCCATGTTGTTGCAAAAGGTAAGATTTCCTTCTTTTTCACGGCTGTATAGTATTTATTGCATTGTGTATATGTACCGCTGCTTTTTAATCCACTCGTTAACTGATGGACACATGGGCTCTTTCCAGATCTTGGCTATTGTAAACAATGCTGTAATAAACATGGTAGTGCATTTCTTCTTTTGAATCACTGCTTTGGTATTCTTAGAACATTTTCCTAAAAATGGGATGGTCAAAAGGCAGTTCCATTTTTAATTTTTTGAGAAATCTCCATACTGTTTTCCACAGTGGCTGCACCAGTCTGCATTCCCACTTGCAGTTCAGGAGGGTTCCTTTTCTCCACATCCTCACCAGCACTTATTCTGTGTTGATTTGTTAATGAGCACCATTCTGACTGGTGTGAGGTGATATCTCATTGTGGTTTTAAATTGCATTTCTTTAATGATTAGTGATGTTGAACATTTTTTCATCTGCCTATTGGCCATTTGTATGTCCTCTATGGAGACGTGTCTATTCATTTCTTTTGCCCGTTTTTTGATTGAATTGTTTATTTTTCTGGTGTTGAGTTTTACAAGTTCTTTATAAATTTAGGTTTTTAACCCCTTATCAGAAATATGATCGAATAGTTTCTCCCATTGTATGGTTTGTCTTTTTATTTTGTTCCTATTGTCTTTAGCTATGCAAAATCTTTTTAGTTTGATATAGTCTCATTTCTTCATCCTGTCCTTTTTTTCAATTGCCCATAAAGATGAATCTGCAAATATATTGCGGCAAGAGATGTCGGAGAGCTTACTTCCTATGTTTTCTTCTAAAATGCTTATGGTTTCCTGACTTACATTTAAGTCTTTTATCCATTTTGAGTTTGTTTTTGTGAATGATGTAAGTTGGTGGTCTAGTTTCATTTTTTTGCAGGTAGCTGTTCAATTTTCCCAGCACTATTTGTTAAAGAGACTGTCTTTTACTCCACTGTATGCTCTTACCTCCTTTTTCAAATATCAATTGTCCATAAAGGTGTGGGTTTATTTATGGGTTCTCTGTACTGTTCCATTGATCTATATGACTGTTCTTATGCCAGTACCCAGCTGTTTTGAGTACAATGGCCTTGTAGTATAACTTGATATTAGGAAGTGTGGTACCACCCACTTTAACTCCTTTTTCTAGACTACTGAGGCTATTCATATTCTTTTTTGGTTTTGTATAAATTTTTGGAATATTTGTTCTATATCTTTGAAGTATGTCATTGGTATTTTAATAGAAATTGCATTGAATTTATAGATTGCCTTGGGTAATATAGACATTTTAATGATGCTTATTCTTCCTATCCATGAACATGGATTATGCTTCCACTTGTTTGTATCTTCCTTGATTTCTTTTATCATTGTTTTATAATTTTCCAACTACAAGTCTTTAACCTCCTTGATCAAATTTACTCCTAGTTACTTTTTTGTAAAAATTTTTGATGCAATATTGAAGGGAATTGTTTCCTTAATTTCTCTTTCAAACAATTCAATGTTGGTGTATAAAAATGCCTCTGATTTCTGAATATTAATTTTATATCCTGCCACCTTGCTGAATTCATTTATCAGGTCCAGTAGTTTTCTGACTGCGACTTTAGGGTTTTCTATGTACAGTATTATATCATCAGCAAATAATGATAGTTTTACCTCTTCTTTTCCAATTTGGGTGCCTTTTATTTCTTCTTCTTGTCTGATTGCTGTGGCTAGGACTTCCAGAACTATGTTGAATAAGAGTGGTGAAAGGGGGCACCCTGCCTTGGTCCTGATCTTAAGGGAATTGCTTTTAATTTTTGCCCATTGAGTATGATGTTGGCTGTGGGTTTGTCATAGATGGTCTTTATCATGTTGAGGTATGTTTCCTATATTCCCACTTTGCTCAGAGTTTTGATCATAAATGGGTGCTATATTTTATCAAATGATTTTTCTGCCTTTATTGAAATTATCATGTGATTTTTCTCCCTCCTTTTGTTTATGTGATGAATCACATTGATTGATTTGCAAATATTGTACTAGACTTGCTTCCCCAGAATAAATCCCACTTGATCATGATGTATGATTTTTTTCATGTATAACTGGACCTGGTTTGCTAATATTGTGTTGAGAATTTTAGCATCTAAATTCATCAGGGATATTGGCCTATAGTTTTCTTTCTTTGTATTGTCTTTGCCTGGTTTTGCAATGAGGATTATGCTCACCTCATAAAAGGAGCTTGGAAGTCTTCCTTCCTGTTCAATTTTTTGAAATAGCTTGAGAAGGATAGGAGTTAGTTCTTTGAATATTTGGTAGAATTTGCCTGTGAAGCCATCTGGCCAGGGATTTTGTGTGTTGGGAGTTTTTGATAACTTTTTCTGATTTGTTGTAATCAGTCTTATTTAGGTTTTCTGATTCTTCCAGATTGATTTTGAAAGATTATATGTTTCAAGGAATTTGTCCATTTCACCTAGGTTGTCTAATTTTTTGACGTACAGTTCTTCATAGTATTTTCTTACAATCTTTTGTATTTCTACTGTGTCAGTTGTTGCTTCTCCACTCTTGTTTTTAATTTTATTTATGCAATTCCTCTCTCTTTTTTTCTTGGTGAGTCTGGTTAAAGATTCATCAATCTTGTTTACCTTTTCAAAGAAGCAGCTCTTGGTTTTATTGATCTTCTGTATTGTTTTTTTTAGCCTCTATGTCATTGATTTCCCCTATGATCTTTATTATTTCTTCTACTTCCTCAGAACTTTCCTTGCTGTTCTTTTTCTAGTTCTTTTACATGCAGGGGTTAAGTTGTTTATTTGAGCTTTTCCTTGCTTCTTAAATATGCCTGTAATGCTATGAACTCCCCTCTCAGGATTGCTTTTGCGGTGTCTCATAAATTTTGAGTTGTATGTTCATTTTCATTTCTTTCAAGGAAATTTTTTACTTCTTCTTTGATCTCATTGTTAACCCATTTGTTATTTAATAACATGCTATTTAGTCTCCAAGTGTTTGAATATTTTTCAGTTTTTCTATTTTAGTTGACTTCTAGTTTCATGCCATTGTGATCAGAGAAGATGCTTGATATGAACTCACTCTTTTTACATTTAGTGAGACTTGTTTTGTGTCCTAACATATGGTCTATCCTAGAGAATGTATCATGAACACTTGAAAAGAATGTATATTCTGCTGCTTTGGGTAAAAAGTTCTGAAGATATCTATTAAATCCAGTTGATCTAGTGTTTCCTTGAAGGTTTCTGTTTCTTTGTTAATTTTCTTTCTTGAGGATCTATCCAGTGATGTTAGTGGGGTATTAAAATCCCCTATTATTATAATGTTGCTATTGACCGTGCCCTTTATGTCCATCAAAATCAGCTTTGTATATTTAGATGCTCCTATATTAGGTGCATAAATATTTATAATGGTTATATCTCCCTGTTGGATTGCTCCCTTTATTATTATGTAGTGACCTTCTTTATCCCTTACTATAGCCTTTGTTTTAAAGTATATTTTGTCCAGTATAAGTATTACTACCCCAGCTTTTTTTTCATTTGCATTTGCATGAAATATTTTTTTCATCCCTTTATTTTCAGTCTATGTGTATCTTTTGTTTTGAGATGATCTCTTGTCAACAGCATATGTACAGGTCCTGTTTTCTTATCCACGCAGCTACCCTATGTCTTTTGATTGGATCATTTATCTATTTACATTTAAGGTTATTATTGATATGTAGTTGTTTATTGCCATTTTATTATTTAAATCTATATTCTTCTTTTACTAGATTTTTTTTCCTTTTTGTTCCTTTTTGTTTTGTTTACTACAGGCCCTTAACATTTCTTGCAGCATTAGTTTGGTTGTAATGAATTCCTTGAGTTTTTTTTGTTTGTTTGTTTGTCTATTTGCTTTTGGTTTTGTCTAGGAAGCTTTTTACTTCTCCTTCAATTTTAAATGATAGCCTTTCTGGATAAAGAAGTCTTAGTTGTAGTCTCTTGTTTTGCATTACTTTGAATATTTCTTGCCATTCCCTTCTGTCCTCAAGTGTTTCTGTTAAAAAGTTGGATGTCATCTTATGGGATCTCTTTTGTAGATGATTGACATTTTTCTCTTGCAGCTTTTAGTTTTCTTTCTTTATTTCTTAGCTTTGGTATTTTAATTATGATGTGTCTTGGTGTAGGTCTCTTTGGGTTCCTCTTTAATGAAATTCTCTGTGCTTAAATAATATGACTTTTTCCTTCATCAATTTATGGAAATTTTCAGCTATCATTTCTTCAATCAGTTCTCTTTTCCCTTCTTTCTATTCTGTTCTTTTTCTTCTCCTTAAGGAACACTTATTATGTGGATGTTGTTTCTTTTCATGTTGTCACAGAGCTCTCTTTTAGTTTTTTTAGACTTTTTGATCCTTTCTTTTACTGTTCTGCTACGTGCTTTTGCTTCTCTTGTCCTCTAAATCGCTGATTGAATCTTTTCATCCAGCCTGCTTTTAATTCCTTCTAGTGTAGTCTTCATTTCTGTTATTGTGTTTGTCATTTCTGTCTGATTCTTTTTTATGATTTCAATGTCCATTTTGATGCTTGCTATATCTTTGTTTGGGTGCTCATTATGTCCATCTATTGTTGCTCTAAGATCCTTGAGCATCCTAACCATCGTTATTCGAAACTCTGCATCTGGTATCTTGGTTATTTCCATCTCATTCAGTTCTTTTTCTGGAGATTTCTCTTGTTGACTCATTTGAATTGCATTTCTCTGTCTTCCCATTTTGTCTCTATATAGACTGCTCCTTTGGATGTGTTGTTTGTGTATCTAGCTGAGAATAGGGTTGGTGTTGGCTGCCTCCAGCTTTCAGTTGTGTTGTTTCTAGATCTTCTTGGGTTGGCCTCAGCTGTTTTTTGTAATCCACTGTGGGCTACTTTTCTGCTGCTACTGCTCTTTTTGCATTTTGTGTCAGCATTTTCTATATCTTAGCTGGGTCAGGTGTGAGGAGCCTTTCCTTAAGATACCACTCTAACTAGGGTTGTTAGGTCTTGAGCTGGTGTTCTCCATATCTGGCCACTGGATGTACCAGCCCTGGACCTCCCTGGCCAGAACCTGGCCCAGACTAGTAGGGTCACTGCTTATGACTGACCCTTAACAACCTTCCAGTAGCTACAGGCAATCCAGAATTTGTGGCTGCCTCTGCTGAGCTCTGATGCCATTGTAAATATCAGCTGCACTCCTATGCTGGCTTTTATCTACTCTTGGCCAGTGTGTATGGGCCCTCTATTTCCAAGGTGTAGTCTATTTGCCATCCCACCACTGCCACCTCCCCAGGAACTCGGGCACTGGCACTGCTAGGCATGCAGGCTCACCAGCAGTAGCTCAGGCTTGTGGGCTGCAGCTCGGGCTGCCCTGCTCATGAGGAGAACTCCTTGCCTCACCAGGCTCTGCCTCCTGTGGACATGTACATTATCTCTCTGGGCTTTGCCCCCTACAAGCATGCAGGATGCCTCTCTGGGTTCCACCCTTTGCCATTGCAGCATGGGCCACTGGTTTTCACTCCCTGAGGCTTGTGAGACCTTTTGCTTGGCTCTGCCTATCACAGGCACACAGGGAGCCTTGCCCCACAGGGCTCCACCCCCTTCAGGCATGCAGGAGACTGCTCTGGGTTCTGCCCTTTACCAGCACCACATAGGCCACAGGGTTCTGCCCTCTGATGCTGCCGTGGGCTGCCTCTCTGGGCTCCACCCCCCACCATCACCCTGGCCCCTGGCCAAGTGCTGTGGCCACTGCCGCTGCTGGGCCCTCCCACCTTTCAGAGGGTACTCAGCACTTTTAGGGGGGTGGTGTAGCCCAAACCTCAGCACTCAAAACCTGTGTTCCTGATGTGCCCCCTGCTTCTAAGTGACTCTTTGCACTGACTGGAGCAGGAGAGCCTCTGGTGGGCAGGGTAATTGCTTCCCTTTGCTGGCTTGGTTCTCCCAGGAAAAATGATCACTTTAGGTTTGGAAAGTAATCCAATACAGGGGTCAGAGTAGCTGTCCCCCACAGTCTCTCCCTGTGCCCCCAAGACTACACTCTCCTTTTGCTACTCCAGTCCTCTCGGCGCTCCTCACTCCTGGAGCCCCAGGTAAGAAGCTGTGAATGAAGTTTTCTGTGCAGTCCCTTTAAGATGGAGTCTGGATCTGAGAGTTCTGACTCCCTCTTGCAAACAGTAACCCGACTCTTCCTTCAGCTAAATACTGTCCATACACCTCCTCTAGTCTCTGGGGTTCCAGGCTGAGGTTCTGGTTCTGTGGCTGAGGACCCACAACTCTCAGGGCAACCCATCATGGAGACTCTCTGGGCTGCCTCTCGCTCCTGAGTGCGGGGCAGCCCTTTCTGCATCTCCGCCATTCCTACCAACTCAATGTGGTTTCTTAGGTGATACCTGGTTACAGATTCCTCTTAGTTTAGTCCAAAGTTGGTTTTTCAAGATGACTGTTCCTAAGTTAAGTTGTATTCCACTTTGGTGCCGGGAGGTGGGAGCTTTAACGTCCACCTACTCCATTGCCATTTTCTCTCCCCTCCACTCTCCCTTTTTAAAATAGGGAAAATATTTTTCTATCTCAGATCTTATGTCCCTACTCTAATTTGTATACTTTTTATCAATTTCTGACAGCCTTGGCCCTGGCCTGTTGGCTCAGCGGTAGAGCGTCAGCCTGGTGTGTGGGGGACCCAGGTTCGATTCCCGTCCAGGGCACATAGGAGAAGCACCCATTTGCTTCTCCCCTCCTTCCTCTCTGTCTCTCTCTTCCCCTCCCACAGCCAAGGCTCCATTGGAGCAAAAATGGCCCGGGCGCTGGGGATGGCTCCTTGGCCTCTGCCCCAGGCACTAGAGCATCGCCCCCTGGTGGGCAGAGCATCGCCCCTGGTGGGCGTGCTGGGTGGATCCCGGTCAGGCGCATGCGGGAGTCTGTCTGACTGTCTCTTCCCGTTTCCAGCTTCAGAAAAATACAAAAAAAAAATTGACAGCCTTTATAGTCCTACAGAATGTTCATAGTATAATTTGTTTGAATCTGGATTTGAACTCATTAAAATTGACAAAGTGCCCTCTTACTCTGTCCTCAAGTAGTAGAAGATTTAGTTCACATTTTATGAAATGTTTTCTTATTTTTCCACTTCGTTTAATTTTCTTTAAATAAAAATATAAAGTCAAAATAGACCTTGAACAACCTTATTTACTATTGTATCATTCACTTGATTACATCATATTCACCCAATAGGGTACACATTAGTTCTCATAAGAAATTGAAAATAACTATACTTGCTCATCCTCTTCCTCTTTCAAGTCTAGTATAGAGTTTAACTTCAGATAGCATCTCTTCTACCCATTTTTCTACTCAATAAATTAAACTTAAAACCATGTCTTATCTTTATCTACGATTCTCAATTCTGAGAGGGCCTATCTTTGTCAAAATTAAATAAAAGTCATCAATGAGACCCAAGTATGTCTATGAGGCATTTTTGGACAAAGTGAAGAATTTTCAAGTAATTACTTTAAAAAAATCTTATAACCACATACTGGGCTTAATACAACCTATAATTTTAATCTGTATTTGAATGGAAGTGAAACCACACAAATTAAAAAGACAAATATCAGGAGAGATGTCTGATATAGTGGGGGGGAACCCACTTATTTTTTTTTCCTTTTTAAACAATTTTATTGACTTGGGAGAGAGAGAGAGAAACAGAGAGAAATATTGAATACCAAATTTGTCATATTTATGCAATCATTGTTTGATCTTTGTATGTCTCTGACTGATAATTGAACCTACAACCTAGGCATATCAGGACAACACTCTAACTAATTGAGCTATTTGGCCAGGGCTAAAAATCTTTTTCTTCAATTTACTTGTTATTTTTCTTTTCAACTTTCTAAAAAAAAATTACAAACTGAAAAAGATGACTGTTAAATCCTCATTAGTTAACTACCCTAAAATTCTCTTCCTTTGCATGTGAATGACCATATTGGAGACTTTCTGATTTATCTATATTTTATTGTATGTCTTGTTCTGTTTTAGTATGAATGCCTATATGAAGCTTTGGGCATTGCAAAAGTCATGTCTCATGCTTAATTTATTTATTTTTGGTGTCACCAAGAATTATTAGGCCCTGGCTGGTTGGCTTAGTGGTAGAGCATCTGCCTGTCATTTGGATGTCCCCAGTTTGGTTCCAGATCAGGGCATATAAGAGAAACAACTCTCTGCTTCTTCACCTTTTTCTCCTTCTTCCCCTCCTATAGCCATGGCTCGATGGTTTGAGCAAGTTGGCTCTGGTGCTGATGGCTCCATGGCCTCTACCTAAGGCACTAAAAATAGCTTGGTTGCTAAGCCATGACCCAGATGGGCACAGTATCATCCTAAAGGGACTGTCTATGTTGATCCCATTTGGGGCATATGTGGGAGTCTGTCTCTCTGTCCCCTCCTTTCAATAATAATAATAATAATAATAGTAATAATAAATTAGTAGTTGTTTAAGAACCATGTTTTTGGATGGATGAGTAGGCAGATGTATAAAGGAACTCAGTTTGGTGGCCTGCTTCACAAGAAATGTCCAAGCCTCCTTTGTGCATGTCTACCAATGCCAATGGCATTGTGATCCTCTCCCTTAGCAGCAGTTGTGCCTTGATGTGGCACTTCTACCTTCTAAAGCACTAGTCCTGGTTTATTGCATCAGCTTATTTTTCCTGTGTGTATATAAAATCATTTTTGGATCATTAAGTAGAACTTCATGGACTCTGATATTATTCACATTTTCTAAAACCAACTGGACATGAGCTCTGGGGAAACAAAGGGGGAAAAGACAGAGTCCCCCTATCTTATGAATCTTCCTGGAATGGGTTTATGCTCATGAGCTCCATTTCCTTACCACCCACATGATCATTATTTAATTTCAAAATGAAAATACCATTTCTTTCTGTGATTACAAAAAGTGTTCATTTTAATTGTTAATAGTTTAAAGAGTATGGAAAATGTGAAAAAGTAACCCAATGAGAAAGTACAATGAGAAAGTAAAGCTCATCCCCAGAGAGGTTTACCATACTGAAAATTTGGTTCATTTCCTTTCAAGTATCATGATATTCATTCATTACTTAAAGAGCACTGTGTCATAAACTGCACACTAATTTCACATTTATCTCTCAATGTGATTATAAGAAAACCCTATAATTCAGCAAAGCAAATACCTTGCGTTTGCTCAAAGCTATCACATACGTTGTTTTACTTTAAATCAGTGGTTTCATCCCTCAACAGACATTTGGAAATGCCTGGAGACCTTGACTTGTCACGATTTGGTGTGGAGAGGACGCTACTAGCATCTAGTGGGTAGAAAGCAGGAAGGCTGCTAAATATCTTACATTGCATAGGACAGTCCCACAACAAAGAGTTATTTGGCCACAGTATCAATAGTGCCAAGGTTGAGAAATCTTGATTTAAAGGGCCCTGAAAGTCAAGAACATAGTCAAGTTACAGTTGACCCAGGAGAAGCAATATTCCCAAATTTTAGGGAAAGCTGAAGAAAATGAGACAATTCTTTGTAAATATGACTTTGCCTTCTAAAATTTTTCAGCTTTCCTATGTGGGAATTTAAATTTTAAATGATTAAAATATCTTAAATTGGATATCTCTGCCCATAGTACATTTTAGTATCTTTTCTGAAAGTAAGAAACTACCTAAGATATATCATTCAAAAATCACTTCAATTCATCAGTACTTATTGAACACTTACTCTGTGCTAACTAATTCTTGGAGATTGGCAGTGAACAGTTTATGGAGTTTACAGGAGAAAATGTTTGAAAAGCAGGTAAATCTCGAATGTTAGTAATAATATAGAAGCACAATTATACTTGTATGTTGTTTTCTTCAAACGTAGGACTAAGACAAATACATACAAGTTCTACAAATAGATTTTACCTTACTATATAGGAAGAGTTTCTTGAAATTTATGTGTCTGAGAATGCAATGGGCTATCCCCAAGATATGTCAAAATTTTTGTTACTGCATATATTTATATAGAAATTTGATAGCTAATGGTTGGAAAAATTATAAAGGAAATTTTATCACTGAATACAGAATTGGAAATGATGACCCCTGAGATCTTTGTAGACCTGGTTTATTTTTCATGGGGCCAGTGCAAAATAAAATGTTGAAGCCCATTGCTCAACAACTATTATGAATTTTAAGATGGTGACATGAAAGTATTAAGCCAAAGCATGGGGCCATTATACACTTGGATTCCTAGGTGAGTCTCAGGTCACGTATGCATGAAGCCAACCGTAGGCCTTACTGACCTGTGGGATTTTACACGTATCCTATGGCCTCTTTATTTCTCTGACAATTGCCCCTCTATTTCCATGGAGGGCTCCTTTGTTTCTCTTTGACTTCTTAAATGTGGCATTTCTCATAACTCATTCTTCAAGTGTCATCCTCCTTTCTTTATACATATATTTTTCTTTGATTTATTTTTTCACTCAGTTCCAAGCATCACATGTATTTGTTTGACTTCTGAATCTATAGGTTTACACTTCAGAGCATTTTTCTTCATGGTTCAACCACCACCTAAAGTTCAGTGATTTGGAAACTGCACCATGTTTCTATTTTAAAAGAAAAAAAAATAAAATAAAAAGTCATTCCCTCATCCCAGTCTTAACCTTTTCTCCCAAACGCTGCACAAGCCCTTGAGCCAGAGAATCTGGGTGAAATCTCATCTCCAGTAATGACAGAATGTGCTGCTTCTATCCATGGGCAAATGACCCAGATTATCTGTGCTTCACTTTCTCATCTGCATAATGGGTATAATGTAGTACCTATCTCAAGGCTTTTGGAAGTTTTAAATAGGTTTTTTCATGTAAATCACTTAGGATTTAGAAATAGTAAGGCTCAATAATATTAATTGCTAGTATTATAGCTTTGCAATGTCTCTTATCTTAGTGTCTTTTTATGTTGAACTGTCAAGTAAACACATTAGGACTAAAATATTAGATATACTATTTTCATTTGTGACCTTGAAAGAGGCATCTTCCCTGACACCCAAACATAGACATGGTAGTTTCTACAGTTTAGTGTCTTATAAGAATTATACTAGACCACCTAGGTGCATGCTTCTATCACAATGTCACTCATTAAATGTGACCCCTTCTCCCAGTCTTGCTAGTGTGTTCTTCTTCAAGTACTTCTATTATCATGGTATCCATTCTTAAGAACTTATGTAAGTGACTTACATCAGTGATTTTACAATGACCATAAGATAATATGCCAATTCTTTACCAGGCACCCCCAAACTACCGCCCGTGGGTTGCATGTGGCCCCCTGAGGCCATTTATCCGGCCCCCCCACCGCACTTCTGGAAGGGGCACCTCTTTCATTGGTGGTCAGTGAGAGGAGCACTATATATGGCAGCCCTCCAATGGTCTGAGGGACAGTGAACTGGCCCCTTGTGTAAAAAGTTTGGGGACCTCTGCTTTAGACATCCTACAATCTGCTTCCAAAATACCATTATATAAACTTCTCTACGTAAAGCATCTATTGTAATCAAATCCATCTGTTTATCACCCAGAAACACATATGATGCAACCACCTCACCCCTTTATTTTTGCTATTATCTTCCACTATTGTTAGCTGTTCCTGTCACTCTGCATTTTCAAGAATGGAGTCAGATCATAACTCTGCCTTGGTATAAATGCCCATAGCTCCAGCCTGGCATTCCCTTTTATCTCCTGGATTCCTATAATATTTTTAAGTAACTTTGAAGTTTTTATATGGCTTTGTTCTCTTAGTTTTTTCTTCCATTGAGATTAAGAGCATACCATTTGTTAATCAGGAACATTATGTATAGGTTCCATTCATTAGCTATGAGCTTTGGGGCAAGTTATTTACACTATATCAGTTTGTTTATTCATTCACCAAATGGGGATAATAATGATGTTTAATTTGTAGGATGTTTGTGAAGATTGAACTAACACATTTAACATTCTTAGCCGAGTTCATTTGATTATTTTCAGTAAAAACAACAGTTTATTGTTATTGTTGTTGTTTGTATTTTTGTATCTATCCCCAAAGACTGAAAATACCTTTGGGGCACCAATTGTGTATTAAATGTTTTCATAGTCTTCCTTCCATTGGGCCACTTGCTTTAATTAATTTCTGTTCTATAATGCCTTTTTATGATTTATTCTAAACACTTGAATTTGAGTGACAAAGAAGCAAGCCCTCGTGACTAAGATAAGACTATATTTATTTGAGCGATGCCATTGACCCAGGTAGCAAGCACAGGCTCTGCCAGGAACTGCCACAAGCCCTTCTGGGACACAGTGCTCCTTAGAGGAACAGGAAGTTTTCAGTGGGCTATGGCGCAAACAATGTTGGTTAGATTTTGTTGTTGGAAACATCATGTTGAAGGCAAGACCATTTTATGATGCTGTCATACGAGTTGAATTCCAAGTCCATCCATTGCTCATGTTAAAATACAGAGCATGGAGCTCTTCCACCAGCAGTGTTCTACATTAAGAGGAAAAACAAGGATTTCTGTGTCTGAACCAAAGGGCAGAAAATTGAATTTGTACTTCTGTAACACCAATTACCTAGAAAAATATTGGGGGTGGGGGAAAACCCTGGCCAGATATCTCAGTTGGTTCAAGCATCATCTCAATGCACAGAGGTTGCTGGTTCAATTCTCGGTCAGGGCACATACAGGAACAGATTGATGTTCCTGTATCTCAGTCTTTCCTCCCTTTCTCTCTCTGTAAAATAAATAGATAAATGAGAGAGAGAGAGAGAACAAAATAGTTAGTCAACATTCTAGACATTTTCAAATACTTTGCTCTGAAAAACTTTTGATCCACCTTCTCCAGAGCCCGGAATGTTTACTACCTCCTGTGAAATTGTCCATCATCTCATCTCTATAACATTTGACATCCTCTCCCTTTTGTCAAAATTATTCATGTGTATCCTACTTCTTGGCAATTTCCTTAGGAACAAGATCCATAGCCAATTTATCTCACATCAATATTAGTTACAACCCTTATATTTGCCAATCAAAGGCAGACATCCACTGGGATTTGCCTAAGCACATAGGAATATGGGTGATTTATTTTAAAGAGAAAGAGAACCCAAGACCAAGGAATATATTCACACCCTAGAAACAGCTTGGAGTCAGGTGTGTGACCCCTGCAGAAATTGCAAGGCACTTTTTCTCTTTCCATGTATCTTCTCTTTTGGCCTCCGACTGACTCATTCTTCTGTCCCCAGCGAAGTGATTATTTTCTCTCCCCATTCTACATGGCTGCTCTTAGCAACTCCTGAATTTACATCATTACTGCTAAAATGAGCAGTCTGGGTTGAGACTGTAATTTTATTATATCCAATTTCAGAATCCCCAAGAAGGGAATTTGATTGACCTAGGTTGGGTTGGCTACTAACCTTTAACTCAGCCAATTAGCACCTAGTACAACTGTATGAATGTGTAAGTGAATTCCTAGAAAATAGGGTATAGTTGCCCAAAAGTGGAAGAGAGAAGAATTCAGAACAAATAACGCTTCCTGTTACAGCACCTAAGGCAATGTCACTGCTTCAGAAATAGCTTTGTATCTTGTGTGATGAAAGAATGAACTGATCTGAATTTGCTTCCTGAACTTGATCTTTACATAAAGACATTTATTTACATGGGATGTCTGTTCTCACCTGTATTTACATTTCTGATAGTATGATGTCTTCATTAAGTATGCCAAATAATACCCAGAGAGATAACAAGCATCAAAATATTATTGCATTAGGATTGGCTGGAATAGGGTTCAAAAAGCCAAGATGTTGGAACAGTTTTACTAAAACTGAAAATACCACAAAATGAAAATGACCTGTGTCATGAAATTATTAGATGATGTTTCAAATATCAATTTAAGCTTTGCACTGTCTCCATAAAACTTTTTCTTCTTTATTTATATTTCTATGGGGATTCAAATAGTAAATGGTCATACACTTGAGACGTAGGTATTACTGTTTTATGGAGTTTTATTTTTCTTTATTTTTAAGTCTTTTCTTTTTTCTCTTATCTGCATAAGAAAAGTTCTTCCATAAAAATGTTAGGTTGTTTTTTTTTTCAGTCAGTCTTTAGGCAGTGGCTGATTTTGTGATCAGAAAGAAAATGAAATATCATTTTGGTTAAAATCCTTCTAAATTGATATAGATATTTGATTATATAAGTTTAGGTTTTGAACACACTGAAAACTTCTGGCTGCTGAGACATTTTTAGATCAGAGCACAAAATGAAGATGGTAACCAGGCAACGTGATTCTTGTACAGTTATTAAAAATAAAATGTGAAGCTTCCACGATGCAGAATAATTCTTTAACAAGCTTTTCTGATTATTTCTGTTGTATGGAAAAATGAGTAGGTCCCATTTGTTGAATTGTTCTATAGTTTCTATGTGTTAAAATAATTATTTTGTAAGATTATGATTTTGGAAAATTATACACACTTGGATGTAATCATGATAATTTAATATGATTCAAAAAGTTTTAAAACATTTTGCACAAAAAATTTATGAAAAATGGTCACAAAATTCACTCATTAGGATGGCGAGCTTGAATAAACACGTGTATAATCTATATATAGCAGAGTACTATTAATTAAGCTTTAGAAAGCTTTCATAATAAAGATGATAATTTTTAAAGAATGGCACTGAATTGCAATCAATTATGGCAGCACATTTTAATTTCTATTTTATGTTTTGGAAGACATTTAAGCATGTGCTATTTTCTGAGTAACCATAATATCAAGAATAGGTATGTTCAATTTCAGGGACCTTGACTTCTCTGTTTCTAGTATCCCTTTAATGGGACTATGTAAAATGGATAATTAAATTGCATAATATTCTAGAGTGGATGCTGTCAACCCAAACTGCACATCAGAATCACTTGGAAAGTTAAAAATTACTGATAACTGGGTCCGCAGAAACACGTGAGGCCTGGGCCCAACCGCAGGAACACATGATGCCTGGGCCCATCCTCCTAGCTTGGAGTCTAGGTATTAGGTATAATTATCTTTAGGTTTCATACATATTTCCTGTGAGTAGCCATCATTATAAACTATTGTTGTAGACATAGATATTCTGAAAAAAAAACCCATTTAGAACCAAGAAAGAGTTTCTAGGAAGAGGAACTCACACACATGAGTGTTTGTGGGTTGTTAGATCACAGTCCTAGGGAGATGTGTCTGGAGACATAAGCTCGTGGCAAGCACTCCTCTCCTTATCTAAATGCTGCCTTACAAAAGGCAGATCTCAGTTGGGAAATTCCCTGGCAGATCCTTGGTGATTGTTTTAGATTTCACAAGATCTCCAGTGAGGTAATTGGGCCCGCAGCCCATCTGGTAACTTACTGATTGTGTTTCTTCCTGGATGTTGAGAGAAAGCAATAGAGGCTTAAATGGGGTCTTAGAGTTCAGGAGACAGAGAAGAGAAACTGGTAGATGACTGGTATTTGAAGGCCTGGTTTTAAAAATAAGATAAAGAAGAAACTTTCCTGGAACCTACTAAGGTAGGCTTTCTACATAACTAGAATCTGCACAAGGTAGGCTTTTAACCCTAATGGCACTAGGGGTGCATACCACAAAGTATGTGCACGTGTGTATTTGCATGTGTGAATCATGGAGTTCAGGATAAGTTCCCTTTCAACTTGGCCCTTTTTTCCAACTGGGAGCCCCATGATGCCACAGTTGGAAATAATAAAAATGCTAAAATTTTAAGTTCTAAAGAAAATTTTTCTTTGTAATGCAAACAACAAGGTCAAACCAAAGATACTGTCCAATCAATAAACAATGTTTGCGACATACCGTACTTTCTATTCTTTGTTTCCTAAAAAGACAGTTTCTACCATCTATCACAGTTCTTTCATGAAAATACTGAACAGATTATATTAAGCAAATGCACCATATGTTTATCCTTAATATCTTCCCAGCGATGTTATAGAACTGAGAGTTCTCTGAGAGCAGAGAACAGTTTTTGGGGTTTTTTTAATGTCAAATATATAAAATCTATGCAAAAAATTTAGGCCAAAGCTTCAGGAATAGTAGTTACCCATTAACTATTAGATTGTATTATGATTAAGTTTCTATAGCTGAGAAGAGAATGTGATATATAATAAATTCCCAGGAACAATTTGTTGAAAATATACAACCATGTCAAGGACAATAGGTAACTTTTATCTTAAAAAATGCTTTGAAATAAGTAAATAAAAAATCTAAGAACTATATGCTTTCACACAAAATGGGATATAAAAATGAGACTCTTAGACATGGACAAAACTGAAGTGGTTACCAAGGGGAGGGGCGGGAGGGGAGGGAATTGAAAAAGGACAAATATACGGTGACAGAAAATGTTTGACTTTGGGTGATGGGCACACAACACAATCAACAGTTCAAATGCTATAGAGATGTTTACCTGAAACCTATGTGTTCTTATCGACCAATGTCACCCCATTAAATTTAATATCTAACTTTAAAAACCTACAAGAAATTACATAAAAAAGAAGTGACAGACTAAAAGGGACTGAAATGAGCTAGAATGTCTATCAAAAGACACCTTGGGAAAACTTTCTGTAGGCACAGCTGAATAAGATTTGAATAAATGTAATTAGGTAAATTAATTTAAATTTCAAATGTAAACTAATACAAAATAAAAGTCTTGTTTTTTTTTCAATGTTTCACGAAGCTGTACAGGACCTAGAGACTAGGCCCCTCAGGACTTATTATCACGATGGATTGGTGATGTCTGCCATGGTTATAGAAGGAGGGAGTACTGACATGAGTATATTTATTATATCTATTTTAGATAAAGTCATAAATGAAAGATTTGTAGATTATGTTTGTGAAAATAATCTGTGCATGGAAGTAGGAATTATCATGGAGGACACATCTCATCTGCAATATTTTACTACATGCAAGAGACTGAATGTTATATAAAAATAAACATGTATCTGGTAATATGTATTATCTATGTTTTATATATGTGTTTGTTTTCTACATAATTGTGTTTGTACTTTGCTTTATATTTATTATATATAATTATATATATAAAGAGTCAGAAACATGGATGAGCTAAAAGTAAAATAAATATTTCCCACCCTTTAGTAATAACCCCCATTGATGTTGGATGAGCAATATATATTTAATTATACAAAATTAAATATAGTAAATATGTATTTATATATAACACACATATTTATATATAGTAGTCATACTGTCAAAGTATTTTTAACTTTCTTTTTATTATTTTATGAGAGGAGAGGAGGCAGAGACAGACTCCCACATGCACCTTGACTGGGATCCACGAGCAAGCCCACCAGGGGGTGATGTTCTGCCCATCTAGGGCACTGCTCTGTTGTTCAGCAACGAAGCCCTTTCTAGCATAAGCCCTTCCTAGCATGAGGGGGAGGCCATGAAGCCATCCTCAGTGCCGGGGGCCAACTTGCTCTAGTCAAGCCATGGCTGCAGGAGGGGAAGAGAGAGAGAGAGAGAGAGAGAGAGAGAGAAGCAGATGGGCACTTCTCCTGTGTGCCCTGACTGGGAATCAAACCCAAGACATCCACAAGCCAAGCCACTCTACCACTGAACCAATTGGCTAGGACCAAACTTTTAAAATATAACAAAGGCATATGAATTCCCAGTGCCTGGGATATGCTCCTAAATACAGTGGTACCATGAGATATGAGCAGACCAACATACAAATTTTTTTTAAGATACAAGCTGTGACTTGGTCCGTATTGTTCGAGATCCGAGCGAAATTCCGAGATATGAGTCGTGATTCGGGAAGCTGCCGCTAGTTGGCGTGTTGGCACATGAGTCCAGTATTGTCAGCACAACACCAGCATCTTGTTCTTTCTCACATGTTACCTGCAGAAACAAGTTGAATCTCATGTGCTGTACTAATTCTTGCATCATTTTTGCATTTTTTACTAACTTTTTTTTCTTTCTTTTTTTTTTTTTTTTTTTTTTTAATTTTTATTTATTTATTCATTTTTTAGAGAGGAGAGAGAGGGAGAGAGAGAGAGAGAGAGAGAGAGAGAGAGAGAGAGAAGGGGGAGAAGCTGGAAGTATCAACTCCCATATGTGCCTTGACCAGGCAAGCCCAGGGTTTCGAACCGGCGACCTCAGCATTTCCAGGTTGACGCTTTATCCACTGCGCCACCACAGGTCAGGCGCATTTTTTACTAACTTTTTGTGTGCTATCATGGGGCCAAAGAAAGTGAGTGTAAAGGACAGTGGTGAGAAGAAGAAGAGAATGACGTTGATAGAAGTAAAGCAAGAAATAATAAAAAAACATGAGCGTGGTGTACGAGTGATTGAACTGGCAAGGCTGTACGACCACAATACATCTACAATTTGTACCATCCTTAAACAAAAGGATGCCATCAAAAGCACAAATTCAGTGAAAGGAACTACAATTCTGTCCCAATTAAGGACAAATATCCATGAAGAAATGGAGAAGCTTCTGCTGGTGTGAGTGAAAGAGAAAGAGCTGGAGGAGATACAGTGACGAAGACTGCAATATGCAAAAAGGCACATATTATTTACAGTGACTTGAAGAAGAAAGAACCATCCACCTCAAAAGAAGCAGCAGAAGGTACATTTAAGACAAGTTATGGCTGGTTTGAAAATTTCAAGAAGAGATCTGGCACCCACCCGGTGGTGAGGCGTGGTGAAGCTGCGAGTGCTGATGTTAAGGCAGCTGAGGAGTACATCACATGTTTTGCTGCATTTATCACAAACGAAGGCTACATCCCCCAACAAGTGTTCAACTGTGACAAAACAGGGTTGTTTTAGGAAAAAAAAATGCCCCAAAGGACTTTCATCACTGCAGAGGAGAAGAAGCTGCCAGGCCATAAACCCATGAAGGACAGTCTGACCCTTGCATTGTGTGCAAATGCTAGTGGTGATTGTAAAGTAAAGCCACTGCTAGTATATCATTCTGAAAATCCTTGAGTTTTTAAGACTCATAAGATTCTTAAAGAAAAACTGCAGGTTATGTGGTGTGCCAATGCTAGAGCATGGGTTATGTGGCAGATTTTTACTGAATGGGTAAATCTTGTCTTTGGTCCTGCAGTGAAGAAATATCTTCAAGAAAATAAACTCCCAATGAAAGCATTACTAATCCTTGATAATGCTCCAGCCCACCCACCTGGTCTTGAAGATGACATTCTCAATGAGTTCAAATTCATGAAAGTCCTCTACCTCCCACCCAACAACGACTTCAATCTTGTAACCTATGGATCAGCAGGTCATTTCCAACATTAAAAAGCTTTACACAAAGCACTTGTTCAGTCGCTGCTTTGAGGTGACTGAGAAAACAAATCTAACCCTTTGAGAGTTTTGGAAAGATCACTACAATATTGTGATATGTTTACGCATTATTGACTTGGCACAGCAAGAGGTTACAAGAAGAACCTTGAACTCGGCATGGAAAAAGTTATGGCCTGATGTTGTTGCAGACAAGGACTTCAAAGGATTCGAACCAGAGACCGAGACCAAGGTAGAAGCGTTGGAGGAGATTGTGTCCCTCAGAAAGTTGATGGGTCTGAAGGTAGATGAGGGTGACGTAAACGAGCTCATCGAGGAATATGAGGAGGGATTCTCAACTGAGGAGTTGAAGGAGCTACAGATGATGCAACATACCGAGCTTCTGCAAGAGATTAGTAGTGAGGAGGAGGTAGAGTCAGAGGAAGTGATTTCTACAAGTGAAATTAAAGACATACTGGCAATGTGGGAGGAGCTTTCAAGTTTCATTGAAAAAAAACACCCAGAAAAAGTTTTAACTGGTCATGCTTCAGCTCATTTTAATGACACTTTGTCATATTTCCATAACATTTTAAAAGGCAGGCAAAAGCAAACCTCTTTGGATAGATTTTTATTCAAAAGTCCTGTAAGTGAAAGTGCCAAAAGTGCAGCCAAAAATGCAAAAACAAGTGATGATTAAATGAAAAGTACATAATGTTAAGCTTAGGTTAAATTTAAAGTTAAGAAATTACATTTTTTTTTACAATTAAGTTTTTGTGGTTTCATTTTAAGTAAAGAAAGTACAGTTTTAGTTTTGTTTGAAGTAAAGAAAATGCAGTTTTAGTTTACATTTAGTGTTAAGAAAGTGCAGTTTTAGTTTACGTGTCTACAGTGCCTGCATCCCTTCCTTCCTCCTTTCTCCTCTGCCATTCACCTCCGTTAGCTGCACTCATCTGTCTCCAAGGTAAGAATACAGTACTAAATAACACTGTTTTCTTTTATTTCATATATTTTGTTATGCATTGGTAAAGTATACATGTGTGTTTCTTTATTAAAAACATGTCTTTTTTCATAATTTAGGATGGTTTGGGGATGTTTCACAGGGCTGGAACTGATTAAATCTATTTCAGTTATTTTAAATGGGAGAAATTTGTTTGATATACGAGTTGACTGACTTATGAGCTCAGTTACAGAATGAATTAAACTTGTATCTCAAGGTACCACTGTACTATAATTTCCTGCCTGTCAAATTCTAATGACTGCATACTATTGCAACATAAATATTAATCACATTTTTAAAAAATTGTGTTTGTTATGTTTCTTGTTATAAAAAGTGCTCTAATCATCTTATTTATAACTACTTTTAAAGTATTCTATTATAGAAATTATCAAACATTCATGACAGTAGAGAGAATTATAAAATGAAATCCCATTAACCAATAACCTACCTTCAAATTCCACCAATACTTTGCTAATCATGTTTTAGCTCTCTCCTTTGAATTTTAATGTAAAGGGACATTTCAGATAAAATCCCAGACATTATATCTTCTCACCTAAACTATTTCAGAAAGTATTTCTAACAGATAAAATATTATTTACATAATCACCATGCTATTATGTTATCTGATAAAACTAATCACTTAGTACTTGATATGTCTTTTCTTAAAAATGCATATAGTTATTTTACTAGGATAAGTACCTTGAAGTAAAATTGCTACATCAAAGAGTTTACACCTTTTTATAGCTTTTGATACATAGTGTCAATATGTATCACAGTCAAATTGATGCAGTCAAGAATGAAAAAATTTAGCATCTCAGTTCTTATATTCATTCTTACAGAGGAGGAAAAAAATATGGAAGTTTGTAATATCTTGAAAATAACATAGTATGGATGGCAGGGAAGGCAAGAAAGGCATGAGAGGAGGAAGGTAAGAAATTATAGCAATGACAGTAGAAACCCAAGCCCAAGATAATGCTGTAACCTATATGAGTGTTTGATTTCACTGAGTCAGGCTCTTTAGCAAGGTTCTGTACAGAACAGTTAGCCAGCTAAGTCCAGGGGTGCAAGTTGAGCATCATATTGAGGGCAGAATCAAAGGAAGGAGTGCAGGAGCCTTCCACCACACCTGATCCATCACCTGTTCCACAGAATCTGCCTGTGGCCTTGAGGGAGATGAGCTCTTCAGGTCTCAACTCCTAAAGCATCCACTAGGGGGTTGGCATTTTATCCTTCATCGCTACTGACTGTGCATCCCAAGCTGTCCCAGAGCATAGATTCAGGCTGCTAAGCTGACGTAGCTGCACATAGCATAGGAAAATGAGGGGCATTTGAGAATGGAAGGCAGTTGCTTTATAGTTTCGGGAACTGATACTAAAACTATGTACATTAAAATGATGAAAGGAACCTATATTTATTCAGCAACTTTAAGGTATTGGTTTAGCCTTACTGTGTTAACTTACATTTATCTGTATAAGTTAGATACTACTAACCTCACTTTATAGAATGAATGAATGAATGAATGAATGAATGAATGAATGAATGAATGAAAAAGTGAATAGGCAAACAAATAATACAGATCAACAACAAAACCAAACAAAACAACTCTAAGTGATCAACCTAAGATAAGATACGTTAAATAAAATAGCTAGTAGTTGGCAGAGGCAGGATTCACACTTTGGAGTCAAGCTCTAACTCCAAAGCCAAGATCTTGAGAGCTGAACATTTAAAATATTGTCCCAAGTATTTACATTTCCTTAAATTTTCTTGTTTTCTCTCCTTCTCTTTATCTCACCTGCCATATGTATCTGTGTTAATTTAATGTTTATACCCCCAGTATGTGCCATGCATTGTTCTAACCACTACAGATGTTCTCCCCTGGACATCTCTTAACAGTTCTGAGGAGGAGATATTATTATATCTCCACTTTATAGATTGAGAAATTTAGACTGGATAGGTCATTTGCTCAAGGTCATCTACAAGTACAAAGCTAGAAATTGAATCCTTGAATTCTAGTTTCAGAATCTGCTTTTAACCTTTTAACTATTAAACTATCAATGTAATATATACTATTTATACTTATATTGATTTCCATGTAAGTATACTCACATTACATAAAATGCCCTTCTGTTTCCCAGGCAATTTAAAGGAATAATAAAATAGAAGCAGGCATTCTAGCATTATATAATATGCAACATCTCTTCGGAGGCATTTTGTGGAATACTATTGCAAACATTGTTCCCTCTACCTCATCCATAAACACTTCCCATGGGAATTTTGTTCTTTGTGGAATAATTCCCATTGCAATATTTCTTATTTGTTTTCTCAATAATAATGGCTGGTTTCCAGCACTCTCACCGATATGCTATACAGCCAGCAAATTTGTGGGTGCTCCTGAGAGCCTAGACTTGTCCCATTAGATCAGTAAAGATCTTCTTGCCAAGCTGATTTACCTGTCTCCAACTTCAATTTGCTTCAATAGATGTTTCCAGGCTCTGAACTGGGAAGGGAAAGAGGAGCAGGGCCCAGGCTCCGTCCTCCAGGAGCAGCACGTTTCCGGAGAGGCAGACAAGGAGCTAACTGCGACAGCTCCGCGCAGTGCAGGCAGGGCCATGTGCACAGGTATTCAGGCGACACGCCACGCGGCACCAGAACCCACTGCAGGCCCCAAACCAAGCATGAAGGATCGATCCCCAGTTCCTACAAGTGTGCAAAATTCACCCCATTGCAGAGACTGGAAACCCTAAATTTACTTACTATGTTTAAGTTCGTGTAATGCTTCCCATATTTTCTTGTGGATTAGTACAAGGTTAAATCTCTCTTTGGTATCTAACTTGATCATTATTGAATTATGCTGGAGGTCATCGTTACTGAGATGTGATCTCCAGGTGACCCTCAAGCTGAGCTTAGGCGGTCAGAGGCTCCTCACCAGCTCCCTGTCCTTGGGATGAGGTTCTGCCCACCATCCCACCGTGGGGGCCATGCTCACGGAAGCAGCCCTGAGAGAGCCGAAACCATCTGGACTGAGTACGTGACTGAACCCTGTTAAGACCTCTGTGGAGACTCTTAAGATTCTGCCAGGCATGAGCGAGACCGGCGGCTGAGACCAGCCTGGGAAGTAAGTTTCCTTGTTTATGAAATCCGCTGCCTCCCAGTCTGACTCTCTCCCGGATTTCTACTTGCCCTCCGTGCACCAGGGCCAGTTTCAGATTTCCTCTGGGGAACGCCTGAATTTGCGAACCAACAAACTCTCCAACAAGGTTGCTGTTTATTTGATTATTAAAAGGGTAGTATATCCCTAGTGATTTCAGATGCCTTATTCTCTACGATATGAAATTCTCATAAGCAATTGGATTTATATCTGGACTTCCTGTTCAATTCCAGTGGCCCATTGATCTTTTTATTCTTGTGTCAGGACTATTTTTTTTTAATTCTAGAGAACTTGTCATGTGCTGTTATAATATCACACCTGGTAGGATATGCCCTCCTCTTTCTCACCTCCCTCCCTGACCTCCCTCCCTCCCGCCCCCACCCCCCTTCCTTCCTCACCAGCCCAGACAGGCATGCATACTTGTTATTGTTTTTCAGAGTTCTATTGGTTCTCAACTTTTTATATAAACTTTAAAAGCAACATGTCTAGCTCTAGGGGAAATAAATTACTGTTTTTATTAAAATAGCATAAAATTTATAAATTTATAAATTAGGGAAATGGACACAAGGGAAACCTTAAAACTCTAAAAATAAAATTCAGTCTAACTCAATGGAAAGATACACTTGTTCTTGGAAAGGTATTTCTTGGTAGCTATTTTCATTGCGATTTTGTTGTTGTTTTTAAGTGATTTTGTTTGTGAATATGAAAGTAGATGATTTATCTGTGCCAATTTTATTTCCTACTGCTTTCCCAAGTTTTCTGTTTTTAGTAACGTTTTCAAGAATATATTCCTAGGGACCTGAGATAGCATTTTTTTTTTGATGGAGAACTACTGTTCAGAAGAGTGCAGCCCACCTGAAGGGGAGGACAGTGTTCTTCAGCACCCGCTGATACTGCCACAGGGGAATAGGGTCCGTGTTACCAGATCTTCTAACGGTACCACTATGTAAAGTGAGAAATCTGGACTTACAAGTGAAAGCTCCTGGTTTTTTAATTTGTTTTAAAAATACTCTGGGACAAAATAGGACAAGTCTATAGTTTAAACATGTTACCCAAGCCATCAGTTTGCAATATCTGAGAAGCAAATTGTTGTCATTCAGATCAGACAGAAGCTGGAGAGTGTTATACTACCGCAGGATTTATTCTACTTATTCTATTTATTATGGGTGTATTAGTTTTCTGGATTTACTATAACATATGACCACAAATTAGGTGGCTTAAAACAACAAAAATCATTATGTTCCAGTTCTAGAGGCTGGAAGTCCAAAAGTGGTTTGTGCGCAGGGCCACGCTCCCTCCGCAGGCTCTAGGGGAGGATCCTCCATTTCTCTTCTACTGGCTCCAGGTGCCCCTGCCTTGTGGCTGCATCTCTCCAGTCTCTGCCTCCATAACCGCCTGACCTTCTCCATGACCCCTTCTCATTGTGTCTCTGTGTGTCTCTTATAAAGATACTTGTCATTGGATTTAGGGCCCTCACAGATAATCCAGGGTGACCTTATTTCGAGATCCTGATCGTAATTACATTTGCAATGTAATTTGTTGTCTTATAATATCTAAATATTTTCCAAATATGGTCACATTTGCAAGTTCAGGGGGTTAGAACATGGACATATCTTTTAGAGGGCCACAGTTCAACCCACTGCAAATGTCTTACGTTATTGAAATAGAAAAGGGCATTAAATAAATACATACTTGTTTGGTTTTGTTTTAATTGCTCTTTTGATACATTGTCTTAGCAGCAGGGATTTTGAGTTCTTCTGCTTCCCCATCTCATTAATATCCCTGTCTTCCCTGCTGTCCCCTTCCCATCCCTCTTTCCTTTGCCTCCCTCTCTTCTCTTCTCCCTCTCCCCCTCCCTTTCTCCTTCTCTCTCCCCATTTTCACATTCTCCCTCTCTCTCTCCCTCCCAGCCTCCCTCCCTGTCTGCATTTTGTTCACTGATTAATTCACGTGTTCTGTTAGTATTGCGTTCCTCTGATGTGCCAGGAGCTGTGCATTTCTAAACCACAAGTGCATTCTTCCTAAGTCAGAAGCAGACCAGGAAGAGCAGAGAGCCTTTGCATTCTAGGCTGGTGAGAAGCAAGCCTTGGGTGCTCCCTGCCCACCAGGCTGAGTGGATGTTCTAAACTTCCGAGCATGGCTTACGTGGATAAATCAGCGGTCAGGGCAACTGGTCACTTTCTGACACTGCGTGAAGCCACATTAGTATCTGTCAGTCTCACTTCACCTCAGTAATCCAAGCAGCTGACCCCTGTGGACACTGATATAGCTTTCCTTTCATACCACACACTTGTGAGAGCATTATTCCTGCTCAGCCCGAAAAGTCAGCTCCCAAAGGCACTGCCCACAATGAACTATGTGTCTGTGAATCTGCATGCTCTTGTCTCAGCCACAGACTGCAGGGGTGTTTCAGGGCAGCACCCCAACTAAGGGAGGAAGAACCAGAGAAATAGTCATGTCAGCTAAAACCCTGGTTGTTATTTCTATGTTGTCCTAAGCTTACTTCCAAAATTACAGAAATGTTGCATAACGTGTACCCATAGGGACATTTGCTTCAGAACCATATGGAGATTAATTTCTGAAGTTAGAATAATCTTCTCCCCAAAAGAAATTTTAGCTGTTCCATACAAAAGAACGATATTTCTCCTTTAACAGAAATCTGATTCTATTTCCTGTGAATTGAAATCCTAGTCTTAATGCCTTGGATTATAGTGAAAAACTCTGATAATTTAACTCATAATAAATAATAGAAAATAATAAAAAGTATCCATTTTTTATTAATAGAAAGATCACTTTTCTCCTGCACTCTGGTAAAAATCAGAAAAATTCTTAATTCACTGTGATACACAAACACACATTAGATCAGATTGTTAGAGTTATTCTAATTTTTACTTCTATCTCTATTGTACCTTGGTGACTGTACTCCTAGTATTAAATTACCTATTTTTAAGAAAAGATTGGGGTCTCTCTCTTCTCCTCTTTTGCAGTCATGGCTCAGTTGGAGCAAGTTGGCCCCAGGCATACAGGATGGCTCCATGGCCTCACTTTAAGCACTAAAATAGCTCAGTTGCCAAGTAACTGAGCAGCGGCCCCGGATGGGGAGAGCATCACCCCATAGGGGGCTTGCTGGGTGGATCCCAGTCAGGCATATGTGGGAGTCTGTCTCTTTGCCTCCCGCTTCTCACTTAAGAAAAATTTTAAAATTAAAATTAAAAAATTAAAAAAAAAGATGTGTAAAATCATTAGACTATAGCAACTGTAACGATAGGTCAAGAGTGACAAGTTAGTGGCTGAAGCCAGAGGGAAAGTTTGAGACCAGGCTAAATGAGAAGGCTACTATCTACAGCAAAGCAGAGGTAGGAAATGTCATAAACCCAAAGGGCCATCAAGTATATTCCAAGCCATTGTGAATGTATGGCTACAGCAAAGTCTCTTGTGAAAAATTAATATCCCATGGACAATTTTATTCATTGTGAATGAAAATGAGTTAGAGCCCCCGGCACCTGCACAGTAGCTATGCCAAAGGACATGACCCGGAAATGGGAGCGCATGTGCTGCTGCTGCCACAGTTACATAACCTGCTGCCTTATCTGTAGTTCACTCCAGCAAAAGGAGAGAGCGCGTGCGTGAGCTCCTTTGCACTGTATAAAACTGGCCTTGGAAAATAAAGTGCACGACAGCTTCTGTAACCTTTCTCCCCCCATGTTGGCTCCACGTACATTTTTTCCTTGGCATCACCCCTCCCAAGGAACCCCTAGGCCCTGACACTTAGTTTATCTTTTGCCATAGTCCTGTTAAAGGGAAGTAAACAAATGGTTAGGGCCTGAAAGAAATGTGACTCAGCTGAGGCAAATGAACATGGACTCATCACATTGAATACCACTATTCGATCTCTGCTCCTGCTCCTTTGAGTTGTCTGAGAGTTCTGTTTTCTGAAACTGACCTTTGCTGCAGCACCAGCAGCCCATGTAGCCAGTTTGACCATTTTGATTGACTCACCCATTCCATTATCCGCCATGGGCAGTGTGTGGAAAACAGCTGTGTTAGGCTTACTCACTGGTTTTTTGGCTGCACTTTGCACAATTAGTGCATGAGCACATGGCAGAAAGCCACATGTGTGTCTCTATGAATGGCTATGGGTGCTTTCCCTCAGGGGCAAATCTCCCAGATTACTCTCCTGCCACTGTGAGATACGGTTCCCTGATTCCCTCAGCTGCCAATGTGAGGGGTGGTTTTCCTGATCCCTTGCCCTCCACTGTGAAAAGCAGGTTTTCTTTTGTTTATTTACTCACCTTTCTCTGCCAGTCTCTAATAAATAGGTATGGCCCAGTGCTTTCTGGCTCCTCAGTTCCTCTACCTTCTGCCCAAATTCAATGTGAACCTGCCTGGCCTCAACGACCAGCGTTACAGGCAGGCATACATCAGAGATATTGAGGCTTCAGTTTCAGACCTCTGCAGTCGAGTATCACAATAAAGTGGGCTGTATCTTTTTGCTGGTATAGAGTCTTGCAACATTTGTGAAGCTCAGAAAAGTGGAGCCCAATGAAATGGGGTATGCTTTTAATGTTTGACTCTTTCCGCTGTGAGCCACCTGGTTGCCTAGTGGAATTGATGGCTGATGTAGTAGGTTGCTGATGAGGCATCTAATAGTGGGGATGCCTTGGTCAGTGGGCTTCAGCAATGCTCCATAGCCTCAGTTCTCATTCTTCATTGGATATGAGAATCTCCTGGGGAAAGAGGGGGGAGAAAGATCCAGAGCTGCTACCTTGATAAACCTGGTCTCCATGTTCTTTGTCAGCTCTCTAGATGATTGTGATGCCCATGGGAATATGTCAATCACTCTTCGTATTATGGACATCAAAACCAGCATCTAGAATTAGGCAGACTGGAGCTTCAATTCCTCTCTGAGCTATATAGTTTCTACCTCTAAATTGTAGATAAGATTAGTGCCTACTTCCTAGGAGTTATGTGACACTGAATGAAAAAATGTATATAATATGCTTACTCTTTTGTAATTGTAAATATTGGTTCAATTTTTTATAAAATCAAATTAAAGTCTGGCTGATGTGAGAATATGTATCTGGTCTCTCCAGGAAGCCCTTTCTGACTTCCTAAAACAGTTATCTTTCTGTGTGTGAGTTCCCAAAACATCGTGTATCCTTCCTTCATGGAAGCATCACAGCTGTAAGTTTATATTTATTTAAGTATAATTTTTTTAAAGTCTAGCTTCTCTAACAGGCTGGCTATAAATCTCATGAGGGACCAGGTATGCTTTAATCCCAAAATATGTGAGTGCATAGTGCCGTTCACAGAGTAGCTGTTCAGTAAGTATGTAATGGATGTGACTGTTTATTGAACAACAAACAGTTAATATTATTCTTTATCAGGCACAGTGCTGTGTACTTACAAATAATAACTCATTTAATCTCAATAACAACTCTGTGAGGTAGATGTTACTACTAACACCATTTCACAACGAGGAAACTGAGATACAATAGCCGAGTCATTGCTCAAGGTCAGAATAGAGTGAGCTGTAATTTTTTTGTTGGTGGAAGGTCTTGCCTTCAATTTGCAAAATATGCAACATCTATGAATCTCAATAAAGCAGAGTACAATAAAACAAAGTCTTCCTGTATGCTGTGTTGGTAACTGGCTGAGAGCTCTGAGTTTTCCTCATAGACTCTCAGAGGAGGTAGTGAAGACACAGGGCTATTTCAGGCGACCTTCTTAGAAACACTAAGACGAAATGCAGAGATCAAAATTCCAGGGTCAGAAGCCCAGAGTGGTAACAGGAAACACAGGTGAGGCTGCAAAGGGTCCTAAAGCATTAATACTCAAAGGAATATAGAGCAAGCACCCCAGAAAAATTCATCAGTAGGTAATAGCATGCTCTACCTTTCCTGGGGTCATCTACAGGCTGCAGGATGGCAAGGAAGGGCTCCTGCCATCCTGGGCCGGGTAAAACGCAAAAGTCTCAGTTATGAAACTGGAGCGAAGACCCTCTCTCATCTGAACCAAAGCAGACCTCAGGCCGAGAGGGTGATAATGCTGATATCTAACCAGGGGCTGGAATTGCTCAAACCTCACCTGCTGAAGTTCAGACTGGCTCTACAGCCCTGCTTCTCAAACTATAGGCAGCGTGGGCCTCACGTGGACCTTGTTACAAATGCAGGGTTTTCGGGAGGTTCTTGCTTCTTAATGTATAAGCAGCATGAGCATCACCTGGGGCTGGTTTAAAACAGCACCTTTGGTCCCATCTCAGGTCTTCTGAGTTGAAATCTGCATCTTATGAGAGACCCAGGAAATTAATATATAAATGCAATCGGGAAGTAAGAACAGTACTCAGTCCGAGTGAGGGTAGCCAGCAGGTCCACTGTGAGAAAAAGGAGGCAGAGGAGGGGAAGGAGCCGGAAGAAGAAGCTGAACAAGTTAGACGTGTGAGTGAAAAGAACAAAGGTTTTGCTACAAAAGCCAGTCCTTCATCCGTTTCGGGGCACAGTTCATGCCGTCAGCTTCAGTGGCACTTGCTGGCCTGCTCTCCAATCTGTTGGTTCTCCCCTAGAAGAGAGGGAAGTGAAAGTGCCTGCTGCTTTCCCTTCCTTTTCCGTTACACGTGCCATCGTTGCCCACGTATATTTTAGCTGCACACTGGTCCTTCTTTTGTCAATAGCCCTCTGTGTGTCCCACAGACACAGGCTGAAGGGAGAGGAGGTTTGAAGTAACAGACTTTTTAAATGATCAGGTTTCCTCTGAAGATTGTTTCATCCGAGCTGGAGAATGTATGTATCCTGGCTACCATTTGAGCCACTTTAGTACAGCTAGTGCTCAACTTACGACCATGATTGGTTCCGACAGACAGATCATAACATGATTTGATCGTAAGTTGAGTAGGCTATATGTACAGTACTGTGAAAAGATGTTATAAAAATCTTTAAGTCATATTTTATCATAATTTTCTTTCATTATTCTTATATATCATAATTTTTTTTGTTCATTTTATGCCATTTGTATCATCTCTACACCATTTTGTTTCTTATTTTTACATTTGTCAGGTTTAAGTAAAACACTGCATTACCAATACAACTGGTTTAATATTTGCAAAGACAATTTCCTCTTGGTAGACATCTTGGGAGGGGTTTGATGAAAAATATTTAAGACACAAAACACAAATTGCTGTACCGAGTCTGGGATAACAGTTGAAATGGTGCTTGCAGAGATGCTAGTGCTGCTGGAAGCTGGTCCGCACTGTCGTACTCCCAGCTGGGCAACACTTGTGCTGCCAGACGCGGAGCAGTCTTGGCTAGCAATTGTGGTCGTAAAGTCGAATGGTCATAAGTTGCATAGGTCGTAAGTCAATCAATATTTGTAGTTACTATTTCGAGTTTAGTTGGGGGTTCAGACCTGTGGCATGCGATGGAAAGGTTTATTTCTGAAGCCCCTTTGTGCTCCATTGAGGATGCTTCTTTTTCAGGAGTGTGTTGTGTGGGTTTTGCGTGGAGAGGGGCCGGGGTGCCATGGTAAGGAAGGAGGGTTTCACTGCTCTGTGGCTGTGTAACAAACCGCCTCAGGTGTCCCGACTTAACCAACAGATGGTCCCAGTTTTGTAAGCAGGGCTGGTCTCAGCTACGTGCCATCCGCAGGGTGCTGGGGCAAGCAGAGGCTTTGCCGAGAGGACTGGGCTCTGGCCGGACTCCTCTCTCTGCACATGACCTCATATCGCCCAGGCACACCTCTCAGAACATGGCTGCTGGATTCCAAGTGGCATTGTACAAGGACAAGCCCCAGGGACACAAGGCTTCTAAGCCGCTGCTTGTGTGGCACCTTTCCGTGTCCCATGGCTGAGAATGCTGTGCATAAGAGAGGCTACACAAAGGTGCAGAGCCCAGAAAGCACGGACTACCAGGGGCTACATATGTCACAACGCGCCACAATCTGCACCCCACTACTTCCACCCTGCACACAGGACAAAATGGAGAGAAAAAAAATGGAGGTTGGTCACTTTATATGAAAGTGTGTGTGTGTGTGCATGGCCAAGTGCATACATGTAGTGATCTTGGAAACATGGAGGTCTCATATTTTTCTCAAAGATTCCCCTTATTTATTTTTCTTTACTTATTTATTGATTTTTATGGGGGAAAAGAGAGACATCAATTTGTTGTTCTACTTATTGATGACATTTCTTGGTTGATATTTGTTTGAGCCCTGACTGGGGATCAAACCTGCAACCTTGGTGTATCGGGACGACGTCCTAACCAATGGCACTACCCAGTCAGGGCAAAGATGAAAGAGTATTGTGTTATTCTGATGAAGGTGATGTGGAGGCAGGGTTGTGGGAGAACAGTGAGACAGGAGGAGGACTTCCAGATGGATAGATTAATCAATCAGTTTCAATATATGAGATCAGATGCACCAGCCAGGTTACTCTTATGTCCATGAGTGTGAGGCTATAAAAGGAAGTTGGCTGGGTCCCTGGAAATGACATCATTATGTCCTATCATGTCCTGACAATGGGCTGGAAAATGACCTAAGAGATATAAAATATTTATTTTTATTTTCCCTAAAATGCTATATAATCTCCTTTATAGTTGTTTTGTTTTAACTGTCTTGTTTACTTATTTCAAGTTTTCTCTTTATTCTAGTCTTACTATATGTCAGGTCATAAATTGAGTACTGGGAATGTAGTAGTGAATTAAATTAACCTGATGTTCTCCTCTCATGGAGTTTCGAGTCTGGAGCCATTTATATTTAAAACTGAATATTTTAAATAATGTGAAAATAAGTTTACCTTTTTATGGCTTTGACCTTACAAGAAACTGAGGAAGGAGGTGGTGTCACCTTTATTTTTATGGATAGATGAAAGTCAGAAAGGTTAAGTATGCACTTGCTCGTGTTTCCACAACTTAGTGTGACGAGTAGAGCTGGAATTCAAGCCCAGGCTGTGTGACAGGGAGTCTGCTCAGATTCTCGCTGGGCCCTATGGCTTCCGTGGGATATTTAAAGTTGTACTATCCTGGTGAGGTAGCTAGAGATTTCCTAGTCTCTTGGGTCTTGACTCATCTCAGACTCTTTAAAAAGCATTGAGCTAATGTTGACTTTCGTTTACCAGTGGCTTCTGCAAATATTTAATTCTACTTTGACTAGACAGTCAATTACATAGTGGGACATTAATAAATGAAGTAATTTTTTTTAAGCAAGAGAGATATACAGACAGGAGGGAGATGAGAAGCATCATTCTTTGTTGCTACACCTCAGTTGTTCATTGATTGCTTTCTAATATGTCCCTTGACCGGGGGCGCTAGAGCAGAGTGAGTGACCCCTTGCTTAAGCCAGCAACCTTGGGCTTCAAGCCAGTGACCTTTGAGCTCAAGCCAGCAACTATAGGATCATGTCTATGATCCCATGCTCAAGCCAGCAACCCTGTACTCAAACTGATGAACCCACGCTCAAGCTGGCAACCTCATGGTTTCAAACCTGGGTCCTCTGTGCCTCAGTCCAATGCTCTATCCAGTGTGCCACCACCTTATCAGGCTGAAAGTGATTCTTAAAATAATATTCATAGGTCAGTAGCTCACATGGTCAGGGATGCAGAATATAGTGAAATCATTGACCTAGTCCTAGGGCACATTATTATTTCATCAGACCTCTGTGTTTCATCTGCAAAATGGAAATGATAGTAACTAGTATTGCATAGATTGGTGAGATGAGTAGAAGAATCTATGTAAAGTACAGTCTGGTCCATAATAAGCACTAAAATAACCAGTTAATCTCTTAATGATGACGATGGTGATAGAGTTGCTTTGTCCCTGGTCTAGCTCACCAGAGATGCAAGGTATGCTAGATCACTGTGTCCCCTAATGCAGATTTTATTGTAAAAATGTCTTTTATAGTTCACTAATCTGCCTGACAGATTGATCAAGAGATATAGGTATATGCTAGCATTAGAATATATTTTTCTTATGATATTTTTTTCTTTGATTGACACAAAAGAACATTCAGTCTACTAAAACAAAGAAAAACCACAACTGGTATTTTTATTCTCACACATTCCAATGTTCCGGCAGTGCCCCGCAGGCAGTGACCTTTTCATTTAACTCTGTTTAGGGTTTGATGCCTATTTTACGACCCGCACACTTGAAAACAACAGAAGAAATGTTTGGTTTGCGGAATACTGGGAGGAAAACTTCAATTGCAAGTTGACGATTAGTGGATCAAAAAAAGAAGACACAGATCGCAAATGCACAGGTAATTTCATTCTCATTGTCCTGTTACTCTGCATGGCCGGCATTGAAATGTCTGCATAACTGACAGAAGGAAGCTTGGCTGGAGACAAATTAGAAAAGTAAATTGAATTTTACTAGATTGTTCCGAAAATGGAACAGGAGCGTAAGTCTTATAGGACAAGAGAAGTAAAGACAAGATTGTATTCTTTTCTGCCTGTCCATCTAGCAGTAATTGACATTTTCCTTGATTTCTTGAATTCAAAAGGGGTTGTGTTGCTTTGAATGCTCTCGTTGATTAATATCAGTTCATGTTGTAGCTAGGAATGTGAAGCGATTTTCACATAGACAAAAATCTGACAGATTCCATATCAGCACCAGATTTAACTGTAACCATGGACAGAATATTTAATTAAGGAAACAAAGTACTTGAATTTAAAACGAGAGTTTCAGCTAATTTTCATAACATCCATGTTAATGACTCACCTTCTATTTAAAATATGCTTAAAAATAGTCACCCAGCCTCATATGTAACCTTGCATAATTATTCTAAATTAAAAACGTGTGTGTGTGCCGTATCTATAGTAGTAGTCAGAGGCAAAACTACACATTCATTCATTGATTCATTCACAAATGTTTACCAAGAAACTCCTTTCTGTGAAGCAGTATGCTAGGCACTGGTGATCTGACGGTGAGCAAACTGGTGAGGACCATGCTGCTTAGAGAATAGTGGAGGGGAAACCACATTATTCCAGTGAGCTCTCTATGAATACATAATTACAATCTGCACTAAGTGTCTGAGGGCTCAAAGGGCATCTAACCAAGGAATTTTACTCACTAAAGGCAGAGAGTGTCTCAAGAGACCTCCTTGATGATGAGTCGGCATTGGCTGGTTAGGGAAGGAAAAGGAAGGACAGACTGGAGAATTTCTGATGATGGAATAACATGGCAAAAGGATTGTAGCAAGAGGAATTATGGCACCTCTCAGGATGTGAAACACAGAAAAAGGCGACTAAAGAAAAGTCTAGAATGAACGTGTGAGCAGAGATTGCAAGTGTAGAGATAGGGACAAGGAATAAGTCATGTTGGGTTGTACGTGGGATTTGGTCTTTATCCTAAGAGTGCTAGAAATTGTGTTAGGGAGTAACATGATCTACTAGCCTTTATTAACTAGCATTCCCCAATTCTATACTTCAGCTGCCTTCAGTATTTGTAATAATGACCTTGAAGTCCCACCAAACTCTAAAATGCATTCTGCATGCTCAGGAAAGGCACATTCATGTCAGACACACTTCCTGTGTTTAGTTTGTCTTTGCAATATAGCTCTTTGAACACTCATTCCAAAAACATCTGTCAATTAGGAATAACGTGTGTAAAGCATGATACTAAAAATACAGTCAGTCATCTGTGGGCACTTAATTGAGGCCTTCTCTTCAAGAAGTTTTCTGTAAAAAAAGGAGAGAGAAGTTAAAAAAAGAGATGTGGGTAAAACAATAATGCAAACTAAATATGCATCATCGAATATGTAACTCAGGTAACTAGAATAGCATGTTAACCATGTTCTCTAGCCCATGGTGTACATATAGCACCAGTGTTTTCAAAAATGGCCTTATAATGTTAAGGAAAGAATTAATTCAATGTTGACTAGACCTCAGTGACACAAAGCTTTTCAAGTGGAAACTGAAGAAATTAGTTTGATGTCTGGATAATTTGTCTATGTGACAAGGAACATCCAAGTGTACTAGAAGTATCCAGATGATGGATGGCAGTTTTTTGGTTCTTTCCGACATGTGATATGTTGTCAAATGTCTGGAAGGTAGAATGGATTGACTTGTGGTCATTAGGATTGTCCCATCTGAGGTCAGTGCCCAGTCCTTTGATATGCTTTAACACAGCTGTTTTATTCTTAATCACCTTTTAGTGCTGACTGAGAATTGGGGTTTATAAAAACAAGTAAGCTCATTATCCAAACCACCCCCTTTTAAAAGTGGAAATAGAAGTGGCTGTGTTTTCATATCATATTCCCTCCATGTGGAAAATCTATGATCACGTTTACTAAATTACCTGTTGTAAGGCCAGTGATCATGGCCATACAGGTTCACATGGATTTGGGCAGACGGTAAATGAACTGTGGAGCCAGAGGATGGTGGGCCATTCTGTTTATTAGAAACTTGCGATGTTGGACGAGCAAGCAGTCTGGAAAAACCACTTCCCTCTCTCTCTCAGGACTTCCAAGCAAAACAGACCAGGGGAAGAAAACCCTTCTCCAGCAAACAATAGCAAGAAATCCCCTCCCCCTAATGGCAGCAGGCAATCTGCAATCTACAATCTGCTGCCCTGAGGGCAAGCACCTGCAGCCTTACATAGACTATACACAAATGGTGCTTCCCCGTGCTCATGCACCAATCAGACAACGTACAAGTGAGCAAGCCTAAAAACACTTGTTTGCCCAACACCTGTAGTCCCAGATTATTTAAATATTCTCATTCATTTTGTTTTTTTCATTTTGTTTTTTTTTCTTAAATTGGCTCTTGTACTCACAAAGGGCAAGGGGAGACCAAAGAAAGAAGCAGGCCACTCCACCTTGGCAGGTGGCAGGTTTAATAAGCAAGGGGCCTTAGCAGGCTTGTCTTGGGTGCTACAAGACAAATAGGTCATGCACCCACTGAACAGAATCTTAAAGGTTTATCTAGAGGCCTTAATGGGGTTCAGTCATGCAAGTCCAGATGGTCTCCACAATTTATTCTCTCAAGGCTGTGTCCTCAGAACAGCTCCAATGTGAGCATGGTAGGCAGGGTATACATTCCAAGGACAGGGGAGGGTGTGAGTAGCTTCTGACTGCCTGGGTCCAGCTTGTGGATCAACTGGCAGTGATATCCTCTCAATCATCTCCTCTAACACTGCTCCTTTCGTGTCACATCCATCGTGATTGGGGGTCCTCTCCCGAGTGAAGGTAAATGCTGCTGCCTTCACTGTGTCCCCTGGTCTTAATATCACTAGATACGAGAACACAGGTGGTTGTGTGCATGGTTTTCTTTCTTGTACTTCCTTTTTGTGGTTTTCTTTGCAGATGTTGCCAAAATACTACTTTAAAAGATCTTAACATCACAGTGTAGAAGTGGAGAAATGGTAGAAAAGGCATGCTGAGATTTGCTAGACTAGAGGAAAAGAGGAAGTGATGAGAGAAGTGACAGATTGCAGTGTGTTAATGAGAGTTCATGAAACGGCATAAAGAAACTGTGTTAATGAGGAAAAAGAACAGAGGGGAGGGATAAGCATGATTATGAGGGAAAGCTGCTTTGGCAACCAGGTTTGGAAATCTTAAAAGAAGAAGCACATTGGGAAGAAGCCACCAGATGAGGGGGCTAGTCAAGCCATCTGGTCCTGCCGGTCAGCTGCATGGAGACCCTGGGTGCCCTGGCCTGCGGCTTGAGGAAGCAGTCCCCTTCCCATACCTCCTGTGATTGGGCTCTACTACTGAAAAAGAAAGTCTTACAATATTTATTTCTCATATTTGAGCACAGATTAAAACATAACTTTTTTTTCTAGATAGCCTTTTTTAGCCATAATGAGTGATTATATATTAGTGCTGATTAGATTATCATCAAATTAATCACCTGGCAAGATGAGTTTTGAAGATGAGGTAAGGGACCCATACTACTTGGAGAGAGAGCAGCCTTGTAGGGTTAGAGCAGGGTAGTCAACCTTCTTATACCTACAGCCCACCCTTGTATCTCTGTTAGTAGTAAAATTTTCTAACTGCCCACCGGTTCCACAGTAATGGTGTTTATTTATAAAGTAGGGAAGTAACTTTACTTTATAATATTTATAAAGCAGAGTTACAGCAAGGTAAAGCATATAATAATAATTACTTACCAAGTACTTTATGTCAGATTTTCGCTAAGTTTGGCAGAATAAATCTTTATAAAACAACTTACTATAGTTAAATCTTTTTATTTATACTTTGGTTGCTCCGCTACTGCCCACCATGAAAGCTGGAATGCCCACTAGTGGGCGCTAGGGACCAGGTTGACTACCACTGGGTTAGAGGAAAAAAATGGGTTCTAAGAACCTGAAAGGGTATAAAGTCATGAAAGAAAAAAAATTTTTTGCAAAATTTATTAGGACTAAACTATGTATACTTCATGATTTCATTTGAGGATAGGTGTGCATGGATTCTTGTAAAAATGACCTGAATAACCATATAATCTTTATTTCTATAAATTATCCACATGAATTTAAAGTTTATTTCAACCAAGAAACCTCCCACATTCTTCAGTATTTCAGGAATACCACAGCTTTTTTTGATACCCAATCCCAAGATCTCCCAACCCTGAGAACTAGTCATTCTTCCCCCTCCCTTCTTTTGCAGTGGCCTCATTCTCATTTCCATTGATATAGATTGAACCTTGGCAGTGACTTATCTTGCTTATGGATTATCTTGGCTATCATCCCCCGAGGGATCCTGTAGGTGAACATGTTTATGGATGATTTAATCACATGCACAGGAAACACAAACTATATTCGCTGTGTAGTAATACCATTCATGCCACTTTCTGGCCGAGCTGTATTTTCTCACGGAGGTAGTGCTCGCTACACACACAGTATAGGGAGCTCTCCTAGACAGTGCAATACAGAGTACTTGTCCTCTGTGGGCACAGAGGTCAGACAAATTTTTTCAAGTGCTCATTCTGTTCTGCCACCTCTGCATCACTTGCTGTGTGTGTTCCCCCTTATGACTCACAAGTGTATCCCTAACACAAGATTAGAGTATGATCACTTTGGAAAGACTGTTATGTTTCTGTGAAGATAGCAAGGCTGAGAGAGAAGCAAACAGAGATAAAGTGATGTCCAAAAGAGAGACTGAGGATGAAAAGTGTTTAAGAAATCATGGGTTTGGGCATGAAAGAGACCTGGGTTTGTGTTCTAAGGTTACCCCTAACTATCCTGTGTGAGCTTGGGCATTATTTCCCTTCTAAGACCCTTTCCTCAACCTTGAAATGGGAATAAAACTTTATACCCAATGTTGTTGTGGGGATTAAATTAGAAAATTCAGCCCTGGCCAGTTGGCTCAGTGGTAGAGCATAGGCCCAGCATGTGGATGGCCCAGGTTTGATTCCCAGTCAGGGCACACAGGAGAAGCAACCATCTGATTCTCCATCCCTCCCCCTCCTTCTCCCTCTCTCTCTCCCTCTCTTTCTCTTTCCCTCCCTCCCTCTCCCTCTTCCTCTCTCCCTCTCTCTCTCTCTCCCTCCATCTCTCTCTTTCTCCCTCCCTCTTTCCCACCCCATCTCTCCCTCCTTCACCCTCCCTCTTTCCCCCTCCCTCACCTTCTTGCAGCCATGGCTTGATTGGCTTGAGTGGGTTGGCCTTGGGTGCTAAGGATGGCTCCCTGGCCTCCACCTCAGGCACTAAAAAAAATAGCTTGGTTGCTGAGCAATGGAGCAATGGCACCAGATGAGCAGAGCATCCCCACTAGTGGACTTCCTGGGTGGATCCCAGTCAGGGTGCACAGGGAGTCTGTCTCTCTACCTCTCCTCCTCTTACTAAAAAGAGAGAGAGAGAATTTCAAGGAAAGTATCTAAAGTTAAATTGGCAAAAGTACTAGCTCATTAAAGCTAATAATACCTATCTTCTATTTTGGGCTGAATGCAGTGGTTTTCTATAAAAAAAAAAAAAAAAAGAACTTCATGAGGTTTCATGAAGATCCTATTGTTTTACAACAGTCCTCAGGAAAATAAGGATCCGTGTCCAATTCTAACCAAGAATACAGCCAGGGATTTGAATTAGCACATAATATGGACAGAAGTTCTTCACAAGACAGCAGATATATAACAGCGAAGTACTGGGGTCTCAAAAAGTTTGTAGCCGGAGTATACACACTATACTGTGGACAGAATATGAGGGTCAAGATGTAAGGTATTTTGATGCCATAATGTAGAATGTGTGTCTAAACATCATCCAGTCTGGTCCTAGACTTGCCTCACAGTTTATATCCCAAATTTTGTACCATTTTATCACCAGTGTGCTGTATCTGTATGTGGTCAGTATCCTCTCTGAGGTCTTCGCTCCCAAACTCATTCTTTAAACGGAGAAGGATGGTTTGAGAATTTAAATGCACTTGCCTATGGCAGCCCATAAAAATCATCACTCTGTCATATCTTGTGGCATACACAGAACATTTGTGTATCTAACATTACTGTTCTGTCAAATGCGACTTTGTGAGTTCTCATTCATCACTAACCTTTGCTGAAAAGAAGCAACTTGGCATTTAGAAATCCATCAGCCCAGGAAAGGACATTTTGATTTTCAGAGACTTGTTTTCCTTCTGAGAGGGCAGGGGTTGAATAAATTGGTAACTTCTTTTTTTTTTTTTTATAGAAAGCTACTGTATTCCATTGCTGGTGCTTCCAGGTCACAGCATAAGCAAAGTACATTTTGATTTAAGTCCCTAATCAACCAGCATTTACTGTGGAAAGTATCAGGGGCTAAAAAGCATGGCCTAATAAATGACCACAGTTTGGGAGGTCAGGTTCTTAAGCTGTGGTTTTCTTTACACCTCACTTCTCAAAGCTAATAGTTTAAGTAAAGGTTACTTTGTTGGTGGGGCTGAAAAAACAACAACAAAAATAAAACCTGATAAGAAATGCTTAGTGAGTAAACCACTTGTTTCTCAGGTGTGTTATCTTACCTGGAACCAAGGCCTATCGAAGCCTATATACATTTTAAATAGGATTATCAAGGCAAAGAATTACACTAAGTCAAGTGCTTAGAGAAAATCGTACAGAAAGAGTCTATGACCCTGCTAATTAGTTTTCCCTGTCATTTTGTTATTCTATTCTAAATTGACCTTTAATTGTTACATTGATGTTGTATTGTGACAGCTCATTTATTCACCATGATTTAAGACTCCTCCTCAAAAGTCAGGGAGCAGCAATAGCCAACCCTGTGGCACTCTAAGGCTTTCTGAAGCCATTTTGAAGCAATTTAAAATGCATCTTACACCGTTGTGCTCTCTTAAACAGAGATTTGACACTGATATTTTATGATTTACTCTGTATGGAGTTTCTGTTATGAAATTGTGTGTTAATATGAGTCTGAAAATTTTGTTCCCTGGGTCATCTCTAAATCTCAGTCTCGGTTGATGTCTTGTTCTGGTCACCCTTAAAGCTTCCTCTGCCTGCCTCCTAGTTGGCTGGTTTCTATCTATGTGGGAAGTGGAATTGCACATTCCAAATTATTAGAAACTTTTTTATCTATTCATTCATTTAAAAATGAATGTTAAAGAAATGTTAATCTCAGAATCATCACAGGCAGGCTAAGGATATACGTATATCTTTGTATAAATATACATATAGTATAGTTTAGTTTATACTAACTATTTGGGTGAATTTACTAATAGAATTTAAATAGAAGAGATGCTAATTAATATAGCAATCCTCAAATTAAAATGATCTACCTTTCATATCTGAAGTCTTCATTGTTCTTGAAAATCTTTAAATTATTTTTGGAACAGGAGTATTGAATAAAAATTTTATGTCCGTAAAAAAAAATGACTGTTTCTAGACATTGACTTCCCATATGTAATAGTCAAGGAAAGGTTTTATAATAGTATAACATGAAATCATATTAATTGCCATGCTAATTCTGTGGCTTTGCTTTTAATTCACTTATATGTGAAAGTTCATCTTTTTGTATTTTAAAACCAATGGAGATCTCTTTATAAAGAAATTAAAGAACAAAAACGTAGCCTCTTTTCATTGGGAATCATATCACCAGCTTTATCAACTATTTCACTGAAAAATTTGCAAGAAGATAAGGACGCATATGACAGTACTTGCTTCTAAAAGCAAGAATTCTGTCACCTTTTCTATGGTTATCTACTCCAGTGGGCATCTCTTGGGCCACCAAACAATACAACTTTCGATTATTTTCTATAACTTCTTTGTTTTTTAAGGCTCCATTTCAACAGTTTGTAGAAATTTAATCAGTCTTCTTAGAAGCTCTTATTCCACCGGACCAATGGGGTTGAAGCCGGTTCTAGAGGGCTTGTAAAAGGTCAGGGCGTTGCAGTTACTCACAGGGTCCACTTGCCCTGAGCCTTTGGCATCTATACATGAAAGACATCCTGCAGCACACCAGTCTATCTCCAGGCACAACCTTGTCCACGTCTCTACTTAGCAGTAGAGATGTAGAGGTGACTATAGCACGGGATCTTGGACCTGGCCTCAAGGTTGCCCAGGTTCGGCTTACGGTTTTGATTACTTTCACAGCGCTGCTCTGACCATGGCGGTGAGGCTGCACAGCGTGCGGCCCTTTGCAGGGACCCACACCCATGTTTTACTTTCATATTTTCCATAACCTCTCCCTTTTCATTCACCTTCCATTTCCAGATGTCTTTGTTAGAGGCTGGGGGAGGATACTACTTTAGATCCAATTACATCTTTCCAAGTGTTTTGTCTATGGCATCCACTGTATGGCCTGAATCTTTCAGCACTCAGTTTTCAATGCTTAGAGATTGCTACTGGCCACATAAAACTCAAAAGTTAGCCCTCCCCCCCACTCCCCCGTTCCGTGTTCTGTTATAACCTTCTTTCCTAAAGCAATGATTTAGAGCTTGGTAGCCTCCAAGCCTGAGGGACAGAGCCACAAGCTTATTTACATAGACATTTATGAGATTATGCAAGATTGTCATTTATAGTCCTGACCAAGTGGTGGCACAGTGGATAGAGTGTTGGACTGGGAAGTGGAGGACCCAGATTCAAAGCCCCAAGGTCGCCAGCTTGAGCACAAGTTCATCTGGTTTGAGCAAGGCTCACCAGCTTGAGCCCAAGGTCGCTGGCTTGAGCAAGGGGTCACTTGGTCTGCTGTCGCCCCCCAGTCAAGGCACATATGAGAAAGCAATCAATGAACAACTAAGGTGCTGCAACAAAGAATTGATAATTCTCATCTCTCTCCCTTCCTGTCTATTTGTCCCTATCTGTCCCTCTCTCTGTTTCTGTCACACATACACACACACACACACACACACACACACACACAAAGATTGTCATTAAGAAGACATATTAATATATAAGAATATTACCATTCAATACTCTATCAGCACAACCAAAGTAAAAGACTGATGGCAGGCTAGATCCTTGCCTTTACTAAGTAGTACAAACATAGCACTTTACTAAGTAGTACAAACATAGCACTTTACTAAGTAGTACAAACATAGCACTTTACTAAGTAGTACAAACATAGCACTTTACTAAGTAGTACAAACATAGCACTAAATTTTGTGTTTGCTCAGATTTTGACCCAATGTCCAAAGTAAGAGCTAGCTAGCTTCAGCCTTATTAAATCATTCTTTCTGCCACCAAGACTAAAGCTTAAGAAGTAGTCTTCACTGCACACCATGTTACTTAGGGCCATGTTTCCTCAAGTTCCTCCTGCTACACAGCATACCAGCGCATCAGCGGGAGTCCGGTTCATTCTGTGTATAATCAGTACAGGCAGTGGAACGCCAGGTTAAAAGCTCACGGGTATCCAAGCAAAACCGTTCCATGAATACTAGAAGCCGTCATTATTTGCACTGTGTGTCATTTCTTTCTCATTAACTCCAATAGGCAATGACTTTTCAAATGGGAGTTATGGCCTTTCCATGACCAGACAGTCTCTCGGCCTGGGCAGTTAATGAGAGGAGGTTCCTGCATTAGGGGAATGAGCGCGTATGTGTCTTCTCTGCAGCAGCCCTTGTAAACAAAGTGCCTCTTGTAAGCAAGAGAAGTATTACAAATTGGATGCTTGGAGGGCATTTAGTAGGTAGGAGAAAGAGCTGTTAAATGACTTAAGTATCATCAAGCAATTCAGAATGGAATACCGCTGTCCTCAGGAAGAGTGTCTAGTAATACAGGCTTTCCTTGCCTTTTCCTTTCCCTCCTGCAAGGAGAAATACGGAGACTACGAGAATTTTAGGTTTTTACAGCATTGTGTTCACTTTTTTAGAGAATAAAATATGCTTACAAGATCAATATCTACCACATATATAAACCCAGATATGACCTTTCTCGGGCTCCTCCTAGCTTCGCTCACTATTTCCAATAGCAGTAGATCAAGTGTGTGGGTGAACACATGGGAAGGCTTTCCGTTTCCTTATACTCATCCTCAAATAGTATTGATTATTTATTACCAACCTTCTGGGGAGATGATAGTTTTGAGGGGACTTCAAGCAGGGCTTCCATCTTGCAGAACCACAGTAGTCACGCTGCCTGCTGAGGGTGCCCAGGGTGAGTCATGAGAGAAGTTAAGACATGGAATCAAATTGCTGAGGTCTGAACCCCAGCTCTTTCACTTCCTGTGTCACTTGGGCAAGTTCCTGAACAAGCTTAGTCCCTTCTTTCCTCAACTGTAAAATGGAATAACACTAGCCCCTACTACGTGCGGTCATTTGTGAGGATTAAACAGAACAGTGCCCTGTGGAAATAGCGAGTGCTTGCCCTGGACAGGTAGCTTGGTCGGTTAGTGTCATCCCACTATGCAAGGGCTGCTTGTTCAATGTCTGGTCCAGGCACATACAGGAACAAAATGATGCTTCTCCGTCTCCCTCTAAAATCAATAAATTAAAGAAAATTGTGAGTGCTCAAATGGGTTTAGGGGCCATCACTGTGGTGGTTGGTGGTGGGATTTTTGTTACCTTTGGCCTTTGTAAAAATAAAAACTAAAAAGAGAACCAGCCCCTCTATGGCTCAGACTGCCTGGCCTTCCTGATTTTTATATTCAATCTTGTTTTTCCTTTACCTTCAAAGTTCTTTGCTGGTAATAGTGATATACATATGTCAATGTACTTTTATGAGTTTTTATTACCCAGCTGGATGCCCCAATCAACCCTATGAAACAGACAGGGCAGGTGGTATCCTCCTTTTACAGATTTAAGCAAAATAGAACTGAACTTTGGAGAAATTCTGTGACTTACATGAGAACATGGCTGCTCATGAGAAGAATATTCTAACCCCATCAACCAGTGGCATGTATTCATTTTCTCCTGCCTTCTGTCACTCATCTGTGCACGTGACAGCTACCCAGGGCCAGTGCCTGTGCTGGACTTGAGAACACAGACAGGTTTTTGCTTTCAGAAAACCAAAAGAAGAAAAATAAAATAATTACAAACTGTGACTAGTGCTCTGAAAGAAACAAGAGGCTGAACTAGAGGACAACGGAAGAGAATTATTCTAGAAAAATGGTTGGCAGAGATGTACTTTTATGAGTTTTGTTTTGTTTTTTTCTCATTTTTCCAAAGCTGGAAACAGGGAGGCAGTCAGACAGACTCCTGCATGCGCCCTATCGGGATCCACCCGGCACACCCACTGGGGGGCGATGTTCTGCCCATCTGGGGCGTCGCTCTGTTGCATCCAGAGCCACTCTAGCACCTGAGGCAGAGGCCACAGAGCCATCCCCAGCGCCCGAGCCATCTTTGCTCCAATGGAGCCTCGGCTGCGGGAGGGGAAGAGAGAGACAGAGAGGAAGGAGAGGGGAAGGGGTGGAGAAGCAGATGGGCACTTCTCCTGCGTGCCCTGGCCGGGAATCGAACCTGGGACTCCTGCAAGCCAGGCCGACGCTCTACCGCTGAGCCAACCTGCCAGGGTCTTTTATGAGTTTTTAACCCTGTCTGTGAGGGGTTATTATCTCCATTGTACAGATGAGGAAATCGTGGTTCAGGTGAATCAACCAAATGATCAGTACTGCTGATTTCTCCCTGTGATCTTTCTCCTCTATGCTTGGTTGCCTTCCCAGACTCTGAGAGAACTGAACGTGCAAAGGTGCTTCCTCATTTGGGGGAAAATTCACGGTTCCATTGCATGGCAGGCAATCTCCTCAGGCTGTGACACTTGGCCACCTAAGGTGGAGAACAGATTTGATGATGAGCCTAGATTGAGTCTTTGGTCCTCACTGATAAACAGATGCAGTGAAGAAGAGAATTGACCTCATTTCTTTTCTTCTCTCCTGAAATCAAAATCGGGCAATATTTCCCAGTTTATTCTCAAACTTTGCTAAATTGATGCAAAGCTGGTAGTTTGTGCAAAGAAAAAAGACTCAGGATTCAAATGCCTCGTCTCATAGGCAGCATAATTATACAACAGGGAATTGCAGCTACAACTATAAAATGTTCTGTCTTTCGTCTCGTGGGACTCTTAGGATGGGCAAACAAACACTTGCCTGCAGCCTTATTAAAGCCAATAACAGGGAGTGAATTCATGAGAAACCCAGGCGGTGTGGAAAAATGCCTCTAAGGAAGCTTCCCAACATTGGAGGAGCAGCTATAAATTGAGCTACCAAAGCGGTCCAGCGTTCTGGCAGAAGTGGGCAATTTACTATGGGAGAGAAATGTTAAATTACAGGATGCTATTGCTTTTTTATTTGAGAAAAATGCAACTGTCAGAGCAAGTTTCAGGCAAGTTTGTAACAAAAGGTTACATTTTAGAATTCATTTTTAAAAAAGAAACACAAAAGTGTAAAAAGGAAGCTATGCTAACAGCCAAGCTGAAGCAGTCACTTGATTTGGATACAAGTGTACAATAATCATTCGGATAAATAATTATTGGACTTCCAATGTCTGACAGCCTGGCCGTTAACGTGACTACTATATATCAATAAATCATGCTTCCTGCACAGACTATGTATTTCAATAGATTCTTTCCTTAGATTGTGAGACTGCAGAAAAAAAGTGGTATTAAATTTCAAAAACTCGTCGGCCTAGCGTGCGGAGGACCCGGGTTCGATTCCCGGCCAAGGCACACAGGAGAAGCGCCCATTTGCTTCTCCACCCCTCCGCCACGCTTTCCATCTCTGTCTCTCTCTTCCCCTCCCGCAGCCAAGGCTCCATTGGAGCAAAGATGGCCCGGGTGCTGGGGATGGCTCTGTGGCCTCTGCCCCAGGCGCTAGAGTGGCTCTGGTCGCAACATGGCGACGCCCAGGATGGGCAGAGCATCGCCCCCTGGTGGGAAGAGCATCGCCCCTGGTGGGCGTGCCGGGTGGATCCCGGTTGGGCGCATGCGGGAGTCTGTCTGACTGTCTCTCCCTGTTTCCAGCTTCAGAAAAATGAAAAAAAAAAGACATGTTAGTGGCCAGACCTGCTTGAAGGAAGATGACTAAACCTCTCAGCATGGTCTCTAGCACCCCCTGTAGCTGGGGTCCGAATCATACTCCTGGGGGTTCTCATCTTTCAGTTCTTCCTATAAAGGCACGGTGGTGGTGTGGGGGGGTGTTCCCTCCCACAGGGTCTGGCATATGCCCTTTGCTCTACGTGGACTTTACTTTTCCTGACACAGCTGTTGCCTAATTTAACAGTCATTCACCCTTCCCATCTTGGGGTCACCTCTTCTGGAAAGCCTCTGCTGATGTCCCCCATGATCTGGGTCAGTTTCTGTGCTATCTAGTCTCCCACTTCCTTTCCTCCTGCTGCACTTGCCTCAGTGTGATGCGGTCCTCACCGGTGTGAGCGTGGTCACTGTCTCCCCTCTACCTAGCGCAGGCTCAGGGCAAGCAGCCACTCATCTCGCTGAGATGCCTTTCTTTCACATGCCCTGCACTAGCTCAGGTTGCACATGGAGCAGAGCTTAACAAGTGGTTGTTGAGAAATTAATTTTACTTTCTATGCTTAACACAGTCATCTACTTTGCATAGGACATTTCTTGGAATCGATCAGATTGGGAGAGGAGGAGCAGGTGGGTGTGCCCAAGTTTTCCGAGGGCGCCCTGCTTGCTGCACTTGTGGGTATGGTGAAGCAGAGCTCTCATTTGGAAACTCAGCTAATGGGTTGAATCAGGGGCTTTGGAGGATTTATTGGGCTGCACATGTTAATGTTTCCTAAGCCCATGTCGTTGATTTTTATAAGACACATAAAAAAATAGCAAGTTCTGCACTTATTTGAGATGTCAAGTATTCCATTTTAAAATAAAAATGGAAATTTCAAAGTCCAGTAAACAGTAATACATTAGCAATTCCTTCCTTTTTAAAAAAATGTTTTTAAACAGGAACACAGGACTACAGAACACATCAGTCTCCCAGCTTTGATTGAATCTTTCCTCTGTTGATTATTGTTATTCTCATAACTGAAGAATTGCTGTATTTTATATGTTATGAGGAAGAAACTAGATATTAAAAAGTAATTACTTACATTTCTCCCAAACTTTGCAGGTATATATAAAGCACATTAGGAACTATCTTAAGACCTCTTGCTTTTTTTTTTTTTTTCCTTTCCTTTGAATTACTTTCCTAGGATGAATTTCTACAAGTTGTTAGGAGTAGAAAAGAACAAAAATATCCTGAAATTCAGTTTGGGTTTCTGCCTCATACTAACTCCGAAGCCTAGCATACATGCCATTGCATCTTTGTGCCCGGTTCCATAACCTGATGGAGTTTTGTTTTGTGTGTTAAGGATAAGCACTAAATGAGTTAGTACATAGAAAGTGCTGAGTGCACATTGCCTGATATGTCAGGAGTACTAGCTATTTTTATTGTTACAGATTCAGAGTATAAGTATTTTTGGACAATTGAAGTGTATTGTCAAACTGTTTTCTGAAAGGACTATACTAATTTATTCAGCTTCTGGCAACACTGCTAAAATGCTACTTCTGTTTTGATTTGCATTTCTTGGAAAACTTGCAGCATTGAATCATTTTTTCCATATGCTCAGGTACTGGTTTATTTTTTATGAGATGCACTTTAGAGTCTTTAAATTGCTTTGATACTCCTGTGTTATCTGATGGTCCCTACGACTCAGCAGAGTTGGCAGAGTTAATAATATTTACAGTCTACTGAAAAGGAAGATAAAAGCGAACTTCTCAGAAGTTTAAGAGGCTTGCCCACAGTCACGTGGCTAAGGCCTAGCAGAGCTGGGATTTGAATCACAGAGCGCCTTGCTTTACTCTTCTAAACAACGACGCGTGGACGTGGCACCTCCTGGCACGGATGGGCTTCCGTCATATTTAAAAATAAATAAATAATGCCTAACTTTTTCGTAAAACAAGATTAAACCCTTAGGAAAATAGGATTTAAACATTTTATAGGCTGTATTTGGGAACTCGAATCTCTGTAAATTTGATCACTATTACTTCACTTTTTCTGGTTTGCACAACTGGAGGTGTCAGAGTCCAAACAGGAAATGATGGCTCATCCTAACTGGAATATTTAAAGAGCATTTCATAAAGAGATGTCTGAAAAGGTATCAGGAGTTATTTAAGGAGGCAACCGAGGATAGGTCAGCCGTGATGACTCCTAGACTGGCAGTGCGTGCAGGGGTCGGGGCAGGGCGACCAACATCCTGGCAGAATATCTGCCAAGAAAGGCTGCCTGACAAGGAAAGAGCCAGGCCAATAAATAATAAGACCAACATCCTCCTGCCCTTCGATCTCCCGCCTCTGACTCCTATGGCCAAACCAACTGGGTATTAAAGAGAGTTCTTCAATCCTGTCTATCAAAGTGAGCTTCTTGGTGCACAAAGAAAAGTGATGAGCGGATCCGGGGAGATGATCCACCCAGTGCAGGACTTCTCATGTGTTTAGGCAGGGTCAGTCTGGGAAGTGGAAGGGTCAAGAGTTTCTTTCATTTTAGACATGTTTAGTTCAATATACCAATAGGCATCTGGCTAGAAAGGTTAAGAAGGCAATTCAGTGTGTATGTCTACAACCCAGAAGTCTAGTGGAGGTACAAAATACTAATTTGTCAGTAGATGATAACATCATTGGAATGACTATGATTGGCCAGGAAAGAGTGAGTGAGGGGTCAGGAAGCATGGGCCCCAGAGCCAGAGACTTACACTGCAGTGAGAGGAGCGACTGCTGTGGGAAGGAAATTCTCCGTGGCCCTCTCACGTGTCTGCACGTCACCTGAGCAGAGACGCTGCCCGTCTTTCTTCCTGACTCTCTTTCCAAGGATATTTGTATAGTGCAGTGTCTCTTTTCAGAGCATGCTTACTGTCAGTATAAAAGACCAGGTTCCCTAAGCTCTAGGTCCCTTTCCTGTAGCACAGCTCGTATGTCACTTGGTCCTCTTTCTGTAACCCTGTGTGAATTGAGGAACCTGAGTGTGAAAGTGCTGATGCTGTAACTATTCTTTCTGTGAGAAATAAAGCCCTTGTCTCTGACCCGTGAGCTTCACGTCTCCTGCCAACACCCAGGAACCTGTGGCAGGGTCACTTGTAGGCTTGCAGGTATGGTCAAGCCTCAGGTCCTTCATAGTTCTTGATTAATGAGTCAGGACCTTCAGAGGGTAAGACTCAGTGGAGCAGTTTCTTACACGGGAAAAGAAATTGTAGGATGCAGATTGTTATGGGAGAGAAAGAAGAACACCGAGCTGTGTTGGGGTTATGCAAGGTAAAAACTATAACTACAGGGTTGAGCAGTAGTCTCGGGACTTGTCAATGTTTCAGTTAAGGAAATATTTGAAAATTGGAGTGAGGTTATGTTGAGGAACAATCAATATGGATTAGGAGTTCCAGAAAGCCCAGTTAAAGGATTTGTGAACATAAAAGGAATTTGTGGTTGAGCAAGAGAGAAGTTAACACATGGATGTGAGAGCTTAAGAAGTAAGGGTCATCAGCAAGGCTTACCAGTGGGCAGTGTCCAGCAAATCTTGGATGGGAGGCATGAGGGTTTAGTTCTGAGAACAGTCTGGAGGAGAGTGATCACGTGAGCCTACGAAGATTCGGGTGAGCTTTGGAAACGAAGCCTAGGGGCAAACACCAGTGCCGGTGGTGATAAGGATCAATCTGACCTTGGTTTTGGTAGCCTGTTTCTGACAGTGTGCTTGGGAGGCATTGCAAGTGATCCAAGCAAGGTTTTTTCCTCACAGTACCGAACCACATGGGGAATATTATCAGTTTCTCTTTCATAATGGCTACTTTTTTATAGATGAAGAGAAAAGCTTAGAGGTTACATAACGTCCCTTTAGTCACAAGCAAGTGTACACACAGGTTTGTGTGCTACCAGCCCCCACGCTCCGAACGCTGGTCCTTGTGCACTGGTTGGGCTGATTACAGGGGAGATGGAAATGCCATTGCATCTTGGTTTCAAAATGTTGAAATTTTGAAGGACCTTTCCCCATTAAGTCATATTGGCAGCATACGTTTTGAACTAAACCCGGATTTTGAGTTTTTTGCATCAAGAACCTTCTTCTACTCTGTTCTATGGAGGGTTCCACGCCAATACCACTTCATTAGTTTTCCTCCACAGGTAATAGAATGTGGCTTGTTGTTCTTCAGGCAAATTATCAAGTGCATTCTGACTGGTGCACTGTCATTTTCAGCCTTCCAGCTAGGAGTGGAGATTTTTTTCCTTATGCAGAAGAAAGCTGCTCTTTTCTCCTTAAGGCAGGTAGAATGCAACATTCCTAAAATATGCAAAATCTTCAGAAGCAATTCTTTGAGAAACATCAATTGTATTTCTCATCAGTTATGAATATAGTCAGGGCTTGGTGTGAAGGAGCCTATTTATTTTATTTTTGAGTGATCAGGATGAAATGGTCAAAAGTCTAGGTGGAGAGGTATGTATACAGATGTATGCATTTGTGTGTGTGTGTGTGTATTTTTCTGCAGTGAGAAGTGGAGAGGCAGAGAGACAAACTCCCGCACATGCTTGACCAAGATCCACCTGGCAAGCCCACCAGAGGGCGATGCTGTGCCCATCTGGGGTGTTGCTCCGTTTTAACCAGAGCCATTCTAGTGCCTGAGGTGGAAGCCATGGAGCCATCCTCAGCACCCAGGCCAACTTTTGCTCCAGTGGAGCCTTGGCTGTGGAAGGGGAAGAGAGAGATAGAAAAGAAAGGGGGAAGGGTAGAGAAGCAGATGGTTGCTTCTCTTGTGTGCCCTGACCAGGAATCGAACCCAGAACTTCCACACACTGGGCTGACGCTCTACCACTGAGCCTACTGGCTTTTTGTTTGGTGTAAAATGAAGCTGGAATTCAGAAAGAAAGCTTACAGAGTATTTTTTCACCTTTACTTGAATAACTTAATGGAAACCAATGGAAGCAATGATAAATGGAGTCTCTAGCCACCTAAGAACCCAGCTGAAGAAAATGATCCCAAATGTCAGGGTTTGGTGTGTTGCTGTTGTCACCCTCAGACTGCAATAGTCCGGTCACCTGATTTAGCTCTGTCCCAGCTGTCAGCTTTCCAGGACAAAGGACTGTAAACTTTCTTTCCTCCTCTTTTTCGGGAATCCACTTGCTTGTTATTTTACTTCCCTTTCCAAGACACTAATTTATTCTTTGACCCTTTGTTAAACACTCATTACTGGATATCCACTGTATTCCAGGCCTTATTTTGGGTTCTGGGCATATAGCAATGTCTAGGACCGTGACTTGCCTCTAGGGAGTTCAGTTTGTATACACACACACACTCACACACACACACATAACACATATCTTCCCTTTTTTCAGTCACTAGAACTAGATACACAACTCAAATTAAGCTGAGCAATGGCTTTTTCTATGGGCTCTCATTGAACTGATGATGCTGAGAAGTCCTTTCAAACCCTCCAGTGGGATGAATTCCCTTATGTCTTTTCTCTGTATCTCAGGAGGCAAAGGGTCATGAGGCCAGTGATATAAAACCATTCCATCTCCATGACATGGAGGGACATTAGACTACGGGAGTCAGAAGACTCTGCCTGTGTGTCATAGAGTCCGCCATCCATGTCCGCCTCATAGATGCCCGAGAAGCAGATTCATTCTGTAGGACCTGAGATGACAGCATGAGAGCTCTGTGTTTATGTCTGTATCACTTTTCTCCATTAGGGTGTCGGCACATAGTAGGTATTATTTCATCTTCTCTGCTGCCTTCTTTTTTTTTCTTTTGTGACAGAGACAGAGAGAGGGACAGATAGGGACAGACAGGAAAGGAGAGAGATGAGAAGCATCAAGTCTTTGTTGTGGCTCCTTAGTTGTTCATTGATTGATTTCTCATATGTGCCTTGACCTGGGGGTTACAGCACAGCAAGTGACCCTGTGCTCAAGCCAGTGACCTTGGGCTCAAGCTGGTGAGGTTTTGATCAAACCAGCTGAGCCCGTGCTCAAGCTGGCGACCTTGAGGTCTCGAACCTGGGTCCTCTGCATCCCAGTCTGATGCTCTATCCACTCTGCCTTCTTATTTCCCTTTTACATTCCAATATTCTTCTTTTTGTTCTTGTTGTCTTCCTTCTTCTTATTCTTTTTTTATCTTCTTTTATTTTCATTGACATCACGTCCTCTTTCAAACAAACACAAGAGCTGAGAAACAGAACGACAAATCCCGATATACCCATCGCTGAACCACAACAGGATTCTGTGTGGGGCCAGTTTGTTTCCACCTACACCCCACATTTTACTCTCACTGCTGGCCACCTTCAAGTAAACTGCTCATGAAACCAGAAGAGAGGTGATCTGTGACAAATGGAATCTGAATACACTTCCTTAAAAAAAACCATATTTTTCTTGTTAGTCATCGCACGTATTCTTACCTTTGCTGAGCTAGCTGGCATCACCTGAAACAGACTGCTGTTGATTTTGGTGCATCTCTCATAATACCTTTTACACTTTGGGGGCAGGTGTGAACATTGGGGCTGACACTTCCTCCCTTTCAGTCAATGCCCTCTATGCAACATATGAAACTCACCCCCACGCTGCCACGCTATGTCACGCCACGCCACGCCATGTCACATCACGCCGCACTATACCACGCCACGCCACGCCACACCACACCACACCACACCACACCACACCACACCACACCCATGTTTATTCGCTGTGTATGCCTTAACCTGCACTTAACCTGGAACTTGAAAATGGAATAGCAGAAGAAAACTACTCAGTTTTAGGTAACAATTAAGTAGCTCTCTAGGAAGCATCCTGCATAGAAAATGGCTAGAAACTAGGGTTTTTAGCTAGACCTTGTTTTTCTCTCTTGGTAGAATTATTTTTGAATTAAAACAGAGTATTCCATATGTATCCACTGAAGAATATTAGGATGTTAAGGGTTAAATTGAACTAAATTTTAGTCATCAAGGTAGAGAAGCAGTTGGTGAGTCATTGACATTCTTGTTTGTTGTCTTTGCTTGATTGCCAGCCGTTTGCTGCTTTCTCTGGGTAGTAGTGCTTCTGCCAGAGGAGAGGCCAGGAAAGGACCCACCCATCCCCTCCTTGCAGTGGGGGATAAGAGAATGTAAAAGTCATGGCTAGCATAAATTTTGAAATTATTTTTTGGCTCTAAACTTACATTGAAAATAAAAAGAATGAAAGAGGAAAACTTCCAGTTCATCACTTTCCGTTTGCAGCCCCGGAAGGAACCATTTTTCTGGTTGTCTATAATGTGTAGTGCAGTAACAGAGAGGCGGGAATGGATGCACAATGGAAAACATAATAGTGCTAACTCACAAGAGTGATGTCAGGGTTAAAAGTTAAATTATGGCCTAACCAGGCCATGGCACAGTGAATAGAGCATCAGACTGGGGCGTGGAGGACTCAGGTTGAAACTCCAAGGTCACCGGCTTGAGTGTAGGGTTCCTGGTTTGAGACTGGGATCATATACATGACCCCATGGTCACTGGCTTGAAGCCCAAGGTCTCTGGCATGAGCACCCAGAGGGGTCACTCGCTCTGCTGTAGCCCCCTGGTCAAGGCACATATGAGAACACATCAATGAACAATAAGGAGCTGCAACAAAGAATTGATGCTTCTCATCTCTCTTCCTTCCTGTCTGTCCCTATCTGTCCCTCTCTCTGACTCTCTCTCTGATTGTCTCTCTGTCTCTGTCAAAAAAAAAGTTAAATTATGAAAAGTGCTTAGCACAGAGCCTGGTGCACAGAGAATATGCAGTGAGCATGTGCTGCCTGCAGCGCTGTGGCCGTCAATACCATTGCTCTCTTTGGGAGCTGCTCAGCCTATGACGGAAAGCGCATGTTCGGCTGCCTCCTGCAGTGAAAGTCAGACTCATGAGGCAAGAGCTGGTGCAAAGGAAAAGGTTTATTCTGGTGCCACGGCCTGAAAGAATGGTGGATTCTCAAGTAGAAACCATCTCCCCTTATTGCTCAAGCCTACCTTTCTTTTTCTTTCTTTTTATAAAAATGTTTTCATTGATTTGAGGAAGGGGGAGAGATAGAGACAGGGAGTGACAGAGAAAGAGGGATCAACTTGTTTTACGTAGTTGTTCCATTTAGTTGTGTACTCATTGATTGCTTCTCCTACACGCCCTGTTACGAGTAGAAGCTGTGACCTCTCGGGTGCCAGTTGAAGCATTATTCACTGAGGTACATGGCCAGGGCCAAGCACACATTTCTTTCTTTTCTTTTTTTTTTTTAAGTGACAGGTGGGGAGACAGAGAGGCAGACTCCCACATGTGCCCTGACAGGGATCCACCCGGCAAGCCCCATATCAGGGATGCTCAGCCCATCTGGAGCCACTGCTCAGCGACCTAGTTGTTTTAGTGCCTGAAACAAGGGCATGGAGCCATCTTCAGCACCCAGGGCCAACTTTCTCAAACCATTTGAGCCATGGCTGTGGGAGGGGAAGAGAGAGAGAAAGAAAAAGAGGGAGAGAAGGGGGCAGGGGCAGAGAAGCAGATAGTCACTTCTCCTGTGGGTCCTGACTGGGAATCAAACCTGGGACATCCACATGCTAGGCCAATACTACCACTGAGCCAACTGGCCAGGGCCCCTTGTTTCTTATAGAGATAGAGAGGGTAGTTCCCCCCTCCCATCCAATTATCTTGCTAGCTTTGGGCATGCTGGGGCCCTGTCCATTTTGTTTCTAGCTTTTTGCTGGCTGGTGTAAGAACCTTCCTGTACACTATCTAGGCCAGTGAGGGAGACTCCCTATTGCTCCCTGACTGTCTACCATTAACAATCCCATTAAACTCTCTCACTGAACCGCACCTACAAACTGAGGCATAAGAACACTAAAGGGTTTCTAACTCAACCCCAGAAATTCTGACCTTCCTTCTAACGATGTTCCTTGCTGGCCATGGGTTTTTATTCTGAGATTCATAAATGTGGTCACTATCAAAGAGGGCAACAGAGTATATTTCTATGAACACAGAATTTATTTTACATTTATTTTAACATTCATCTTATAAAGAGAAATGTGTACCCACGAGAGAACAAAGTTATCCAGTAAAGTGCAGTGGCATTTTAATAAGGCTTGCCCAGTACCTGGGGCATTTGTCAGACTCTGTCACACTCTCTATCACTCCAAATATCCACCCTGCTGTCCCTGTGTCCTCTTTACCCAGAATCTAGCCATTTTGTCACAGCCAAAATATGTCTTGACTCTATTTTCAAATCTCCTGTATATACTTTTCCTGTTTATTGGGGATATTTATCATTGGCAATAGAGCCAAGCATTAGTAGATTAATTATAAACAATAATACTCAGGACTTCAGACTCAAGAAATATTTAAGATTGAGGCTTCATATTCAATAAAATAAAATTTTCTTCAATGCAAAGTTTAAAAGCACAGTTGGCACAAGCATGCATAATTTCAGAGAGGTCTTCCCAAAGCACGTAGCGTCAATTAATAGATGAAACCAAAATAAAAATTACAAACTTTGACTCCTTGGAAGCATATAAACATTGGGTCAGTTCACGTCTACTGAAGCTTTCTCATATGTTTTTAAGTCTGTATCAGCAAACACATTCTCTCTTTTGGTTTCCCCATTGAAATATTAATATAAATAACCGCAAGTCCATATTTTCTTGCATTTTTGTGCCTTCTTCCTCTCCCTCCAATAGTTCCCTTATGCATATTAGGTAAGGCATAAATTCTGGGAAAGCAGTCTGTGAAAATGGGCAAGTTAAGGAGGTCCTTCCAAGAGAAATCCTCACCAGCAGAATGAACACTAGAAATCCTGGTAGTGAAAGTGTATGGGTTCATTCTTCTGTAGTGCAGCTGACAATGTAGTCAACAGAAAGTTAAAAGAGTGTGCATTTTTAAGATAAATACTGGACTCTTTGGGTAAAAATAACAATGGAGCAGAAAATCAGGAAACTTCAAAAGGTAAGCTTCTTTGCATGCTGGAGAAGTAACAGATAATGCTTCAGAGTTCACCTCATTTTATCTAAACCTCAGCCTCCCTCCTGGTAAACATAATGAAAAGTATGACCTTTAAACAAGGAAAGAAGGTAACATCTCAGTTAATCAGAAAGATTGTAAGAATGAGCTATTAACTGAGAATTAAAGAAAAATGCTTTTTCCTTCCCTACTTGAATCGATGTGAAAAGTGCATTTTAAAACTGCATCTCACGGCCCTGCCCAGGTTGCTCAGGGCACACATGAGAAGCAACCAATGAATGCACAAGTAAAGGAAACAACTAAGTAAAACAAAGAGTTAATGCTTTCCTTGCTCTTTCTCCCTTATCCCCTTCCTCTCTCCCTTCCTCCCCCTTCCTTCCCCCCCCCTTCCTTTCCCTCTGTCTTTGTCTCTCTTTCTCCTCTCTCTCAAATCAATGGAGAAATTAAAAAATAAAATGCCCTGCATTTCATCTTTGGTGTTTTTTTTTTTGGGGGGGGGGGTGCAGGGAGTCACGCTTAACACTAATCCCTGGGGATATTATGAAGTGTATATGGATAGGAAGTGTAGTATTCAAACAAACTTGGCAAATATTTGGCAACTCACAGCTCAATTGTATTTTCCTATATTGAACACATTTTTGTTCTTCTTACATTTTTATGCTGTGTAATTTTCTGAGTACCACAAAATGGCTACAGTGACTGCAGTATGCATGTGCGTACGTGTGTGTGTGTGGGGGGGGGGGGCTTTGGTACAATTGAATCCATCTCTTTTTAAGAGCACACAAAGTTTTCAGGAGTTTCCTAGTAAACTGCTTTCTTCCATCCCATTGGCTAGAATTGCATAGCATGCCTGTTCCTAAATTAGTCCTTGAGAAGGAAACTGGATTGGTTTAAACAAATTGGAATTGACTCAGTGAGACTTGAGAGATCTAGAACCTCTCCTTCAGTAGGCTGCCGATACTTAGAGAACCAGAGCTCTGTTGGGGGGAAGGGCAAGGTGGTACATGAGTCACTGTAAACTCTGAAGACGCCAACAGTTTGTCTGCCACAGTAGGGGAAGTAAAGTCAAACTCTTCTCTTTTTTTAAGTGAACGTGACATTTTTAGTTTTCTTGATATTAGGGTACATTTTTATAAACCTGGTAGCCCGAAAGACAAATGTATCCTTTAAGTTTTAGAGTCTTTACTATGCTCTAAGTCACCTGGTGACTTCCAGTCTTTCTCAAATAATAAAATATTTCATTATTTTAAATGTTGAAATTATTTTTCAGGGCATTCTTTCTGGGCTGTATGTCTTTATGAATGTAGTTTAGGAACTGCTCTCCCAAATTATTAGCCTGAGCCCATTTCATAGTTTATATTTTATAGTGATTATAATGACTTCAAGATTTCCTCTTTTAAGTACTATATACATAAGAGAATTATTTTTTGTGACAGAGACAGAGAGAGAGAGAAAGGGACCGATAGGGACAGACAGACAGGAAGGGAGAGAGATGAGAAGCATCAATTCTTTGTTGTGGATCCTTAGTCTCCTTAGTTGTTCATTGATTGCTTTCTCAAATGTGCCTTGACTGGGGGGCTACAGCAGACCGAGGGACCCCTTGCTCAAGCCAGTGACCTTTGGGCTCAAGCCAGCAACTATGGGGTCATGTCTATAATTCCATGCTCAAGCCAGCCAGCCACGCTCAAGCTGGTGACCTTGCAGTTTCGAACCTGGGTCCTCTGCATCCCAGTCTGATATTCTATCCACAGTGCTGCCACCTGGTCAGGCTACATAAAAGAAATTTGTAAAGTAGCAGGTTATGAAATGAATATTAGAAAAGAAATTACCTTATAAAATAAGTATAGTAAAATGTTAATGTGAGAATCTTGATGAATTCCCTTTAAAATTCTTCCAACTTTGCACTGTTTACATTTTTTTGTGATAGTTGAAAAATAATAAAACAACCACAACAAAACAATAGATTTTATGTATGCAACCAAAAACCAGTGAGAAGATATATAGCAAGAGAGACTGTTCTTATATTAGCAAAAATAATGTCATACCCAGGCTCACTTCCCAAGGAACACTCAAAGCCTGTGTGAGAATAACTTTAAAACACTATTGAAGGAAGCAAAGCTAGGCTTGAGCTGATGGAAAGACAGGATGATCCATCTTCATAACGATTTCTGTTCTAGCTAAGTCTATTTATAAATACAACATAAACCCAATTGATGTACAATTAGGTTCTCTCTTTCTCAAGCTAGATAAATGGTTGTGCCTGACCTATGATGGTGCAATGTATAAGACGTCAACCTGGAACGCTGAGGTTGCTGGTTTGAATCCCTAGGCTTGCTTGGTCAAGGCACATACAGGAAGCAACTACTATAAGTAGATGCTTCCCACTTCTACTCCCTCCTCTTTTTCACTCCCCCCTCTTCAAAATTGAATAAATAAAATCTAAAAAATGTTTTTTAGATAAATGATTGATGTATATTTGAGTAAACAAAAAATAACTAAGAAAATCTGTAAAAAAAATAAGCAATTATGGTGGGTGAACAATCAGGGTCGGAGAGGAGCTTGATCAACCAGTTATTAAAACATTATATAAAGCCTTTATAAGTGAAACTCTTTGCTTTGTACATGACATGACAAACCAAACAATGAAACAGATTCCTAAAACCTCAAATCGACCTAATTATATATGGACATTTAGTATATCATAAAGGCAGCATGTCAAATCAGTGAGAGAAAATAAACTCTATCTTATAACTGAATAGCTATATGGAAAAGGATAAATTTTAAATTTATTTCTCATACTGCACACTAGAATACATTTTAAGTACATCAAGGATAAAACTTTTAAAAATGTAAGTTCTAGAAGAAATCATGGATTTTCTATACTCTGAGTATAGGGACTGAGTATACTTTGAGTGTGGACTTTTTTCCAACATTATTGAAAATTCAGAAGCAGTAAGAAAAAAGAAAACTGATATTTTTCTTTTAGAAAACCAATTTTAACACAATATAATGTTATTTAAGAAATACCTCGCCTGACCAGGCAGCGGCACAGTGGATAGAGCATTGAGCTGGGATACGGAAGACCCAGGTTCGAGACCCCAAGGTTGCCAGCTTGAGCTCAGGCTCATCTGGTTTGGGCAAAGCTCACCAGCTTGGACCCAAGGTCGCTGGCTCGAGCAAGAGGTCACTTGTTCTGTTCCTCTTGATGGGTAGTCCCCCCACCCCCCATCAAGGCACATATGAGAAAACAATCAATGAACAATTAAGGTGCTGCAACAAAGATTTGATGCTTCTCATCTCTCTCCCTTCCTGGCTGTCTGTCCTTGTCTGTCCCTCTGTCTGACTCTGTCTATCACAAAAAAAAGAAAGAAAGAAAGAAAGAAAGAAAGAAAGAAAGAAAGAAAGAAAGAAAGAAAGAAAGAAAAGAAAAGAAATACCTAAAGAAAAATGACAAACTGGGAAAAATAGTTGCAACTTAATCTCAAGGAGTTAATATGTTTAATTAATAAAAAGCTTTTAAAAATAAAGAAATGACCAACAACTTTTTGCAACAATTGGCTAGATTATTGATAGTAGAAAAAGAAATACAGTAGCTTTTATTTAGATGAGATGTTCAACCTCCCTAAGGTAAGAAAAATGCAAATAAACATACACTGGTAGCATTTTTCAACATACCTGATTAATGAAAATCCAAGTTGGACAATACACTTGAGCAGTGAGGGTGTGGGGAAATTAACACTCTCATCTTTTACTTGTGGGAGAGCAAGATGGTACAAATCCATTAAAGGGAAATTTGCCAGTAATTAGCAAAAATACATATGAATCTTCTCCTTAACCAAGCAACCCCACTTCTCAGGTTCTATCACCAAAATAGACAGAAATTGAAAAGCACATATTTACACAAGGCTGTTCATTACATTACACTTCTTAGACTGTTAGGCATGATTGTTACTCTAAAAATGTTTCCTGCATACTCTGGAATACATTGCATGAATAATCATAATGGGATCATTAAGAACAAGGATTTTTCTCACAAAAGAAGGGAGGTAGAAGTGATTGAGTACCGAGGTTAGAAAACATCCCGTGGTCCTGGATTTGAATGGGAAGTGGCAGTAGGAATTCATGATGAATTTTATCTTTTAAAAAATCCTACCCTAAACACGCTGAAGGGCCTAAGTCAAGTGGCAATCAATCAGACTAGTTTGACTGGTGTTTATTTTTTATTTTTTTATTTTTTTATTTTTTCTGAAGCTGGAAACAGGGAGAGACAGTCAGACAGACTCCTGCATGCGCCCGACTGGAATCCACCCGGCACGCCCACCAGGGGCGACGCTCTGCCCACCAGGGGGTGATGCTCTGCCCATCCTGGGCATCGCCATGTTGCGACCAGAGCCACTCTAGCGCCTGGGGCAGAGGCCACAGAGCCATCCCCAGTGCCCGGGCCATCTTTGCTCCAATGGAGCCTTGGCTGCAGGAGGGGAAGAGAGAGACAGAGAGGAAAGTGCGGCGGAGGGGTGGAGAAGCAAATGGGCACTTCTCCTGTGTGCCCTGGCCGGGAATCGAACCCGGGTCCTCCGCACGCTAGGCCGACGCTCTACCGCTGAGCCAACCGGCCAGGGCCTTGACTGGTGTTTAAATAAGACATGTATAAAACATAGATGAGTCTACCATGTAGAACAGAGCCGTGTACTCTGAAAAGGAAAAATACCAATTCAAAGATGAGTCTACCATGTAGAACAGTGCCGTGTACTCTGAAAAGGAAAAATACCAATTCAAGTAAATTTGGGAATTCTAAATTTTCTTCTTGGATAGTATACTTTTCTTTATAATGTTAATACTCTGAAAAAGTCTCCAGTAAAGAAGTCTAAAAATATTTAACTGTCAGGGACCTTCTTTACCACAGGAGAAGAAATTGGAGTCGCAGAATACCCCTTGTATCTTCACTACACAGTGTGCTGCAGGATACAATTTGGGGGTTAGTGCTGTGAGAGTAGAATGCACTCTGTAGATAATTATTCTTCATAGAGGGACAAGAGGTCTAGAGAGTGAACTTAATGAATTCATAATTTAATATAACCGTTGTTTAGAATCTGCTAGTTACTAATTGCTTTGTTTAGTGTTAAGGATATAAAAAAAAGTCTTGAAGATAGTCATTAGACCATTAAAACTAGCTTTATAATAAAAGATTTGAAATGTTTTATGAAATTTTCCATTCTGATTGAGTGTAAGCCACTGCTGTATTTTGCCTTAGAGAGACGTTACGATGGGCAAAAGCAAGGAGGAAGGACATTTCTGACAAAGTAAAGAACACTACTTTACGTTAGAGTTTATGATGCACTCAAGAAAATGCCTTATCTGTCTGGAACAACAACAAAAAATGTAGGGAAAGCATGGAGTAGGACCAACATAATGAGAAGAATATAGGCTTTAGGGTCTGACAAGCTTGAGTGATCATCATTGATCTACCTGTAAGTGACTCTGGAAAGATGTCTTACTCTCTAGAAGGCTCAGCTTCCCCTTTTGGATAATGAAGATAAATAATTTTTAGCTCACAAAGTAAGGAGGAAATAGAAATAACATATGCAAAGCTTCCAACGTAGTGAGGGAGGCACTTAATTGATGTCAATTTTTATTGTTACCAGACAGGTGGGGATGGACATCCTTAGTTGTCAGGGGAAGGGATTTTGTGTTTGTTTTGTAGACAGTGGAGAGCCATCGAAAACTTTGGAGCATGGGGGTGAGTTGATTAGCTCTGTAGATGGACATGGAGGATTAAATAAATGAAGGGAAACATGTGGCATTGTATTCTGATGGGAGTTGAGAAGCATGTAAATAGGTATTGGTAGTGTGGTCAAAATGTTCAGCGTTTCAGAGGTAGAATTGATAGAACTTGGCTATTCATTAGCTGTGTGTACGTGGGGGTGGGGAGGAAGAGACAGGAAACAAAGAAAATAGTACCAGGTTTTCTAGACCAAGAATCTGAGTTACTACTAATACCAACAAGTGAGATAGACAACACAGGAGGTGGAGCAGGTATATAGGAAGTAGTGACTTCAGTGTAGAATTTTTTTATTCCTATCATTTTTTCTTTTGGACTCTTTCTTTTCTAGAGTAAATTAGCCTTGAAGATTTGAATGTGGCAGCCCAGTTTCTAATCCCAGTGATCCTTCCATTCTTTGGGACCCCTATATTTTGAATAGTGTATTGGCCGATCCTTGGAGTGCTGCTTCTAAAGTTTGTCTAATACTAAGCTCAGCTACTAAAAACTACCTAACATGGTAGTCAGATGTGTCAATGTGGTTTGCACTGTTGTAGTCCTCAAAACATTGTCTACTTTAAGCATAGTTGAAAGTACATACAAATTCAGAGATTGTACTCAACACCAATCTCTGTGTGTGTTTCTTGTTTTCATGTGCAGGGCAGGAGAGAATTGGAAAAGATTCCAACTATGAGCAGGAGGGGAAGGTGCAGTTTGTGATTGACGCAGTCTACGCCATGGCTCATGCCCTGCACCACATGAACAAGGATCTCTGTGCTGACTACCGTGGCGTCTGTCCAGAGATGGAGCAAGCTGGAGGCAAGAAGTTGTTGAAGTACATCCGCAACGTTAACTTCAATGGTGAGTGTGCAGACAGCCATGCTTTTAGGAATGCTGTGTTGGCATTCTGTTTCCTAACCTATATATTGAATGATAATTTACTCTTTAGTATGTGTCAAAACCTGGTTGATTTTAACATTTCACATAATTGAATCAATGTATGAATGAATGAGTAGTGAATGAATGAATGAATAAATGGATGAATATTTGGGGGTTATGGTTTGTTCTTTCCTTAAAACAGGTTTTTATGTAAAGTCAAATTCTTTCTCAGTGAATATAAGTTCAGAACTTCGGGAAAAACACAAATTTACTAGTTATTGTACACTAGCTATACTTTTGTTTTCACTTCTATAACATTTAACCAAATACTATCTTCCAAAATTACTTGCACTCATTTTTTTATTTCCTCATTCTCATCAGTGTGGTTCTGTTTTTAATTTGTAAGAATCAAGTCTATTTTTTTACTGTATTGAATTTTGTTTTATAGCATGTGATGGTTAATTTTGTGAATCAACTTGACTGGGCAAAGAGGTACTCAGAGAGCTGGTAAAACAGTGTTTCAAGGTGTGTTTGTGAGGGTGCTCCTGGAGGAGATTAGCATTTGACTTGGTGGTGAGCTGAGGAAAGCAGAGGGCTTTCCCTAAGTTGCGGGGACAGAACCCAGTCCCCTAAGACCCCAAATAGAAGCAAAAGGCAGAACAGGGAAAATTTACTCTGCTTCTGCTCAAGCTGAGACTTCCACCTTCCCGCCCTCAGACAGGTGCTCCCAGTTCTCAGGCTCTCAGGCAGTGGTGGGATTCAGTCGTGCCATAAACAATACCTAATTTTTTCTTGAGTTTGGAGAACTAGTTGTTAAAATGGCACTTGTAATCATGATTCTCTCTAAGGTGGGCACCTGGGCAGCCACCCAATGTGGAAATGCAATGTGGAAATCACAAATGTACATTCCTTACTCTTTTTTTAACATTCATCTGAGCAACAGCATATTCTAAACTCCCATAGTAATGTTCATTCTGTCCATAGGTGAAAACAATTGCAATAGAAGATGCAATCAAGAAGCGATATGAAAATATCTTTAATAACAGTTTTATTGTTTTTGTCAGGTATTATTTAATATTTTTCATTAATATTTTAAAACTTTATAACAATCTAGTTTTGTGTACCTCTTTTATTGCTCTTATTTAAGTATTAAATGCATGAAATGATAAACTACCTTTTGGTATATATATATATATATTTGTGTGTGTGTGTGTGTGTATTTTTCTGAAGCTAGAAATGGGAAGAGAGTCAGACAGACTCCCGCATGCGCCCGACTGGGATCCACCTGGCACGCCCACCAGGGGCGACGCTCTGCCCCTCAGGGGGCAATGCTCTGCCCCTCTGGGGGGGTCACTCTGCCGCAACCAGAGCCACTCTAGCACCTGGGGCAGAGGCCAAGGAGCTAGCCCCAGAGCCCGAGCCATCTTTGCTCCAATGGAGCCTTGGCTGCGGGAGGGGAAGAGAGAGACAGAGAGGAAGGAAGGGGTGGGGGTGGAGAAGCAAATGGGCGCTTCTCCTATGTGCCCTGGCCAGGAATCGAACCCAGGTCCCCTGCACACCAGGCCGACACTCTACCGCTGAGCCAACCGGCCAGGGCCCTTTTGGTATATATTTTTTTATACTTAAAATGGTCATTAGGGCAGATAACTGGTTGTTAAACTATTTGAATCCCACCACTGCTCTCAGACACAGGTGGGGACGTGAGATCCCACCTTCATATAGACAAAGGTTATAACATCACTTCTGAACCTCAATCTGATCATAAGGAAACATAAAACAAATTTAAATTGACAAACATTTCACAAAATAACTGGCTAGTCCTCTTCCAAAGTACTCATGTCATGAGAAGACAGATGAAGGAATTCCTCCAGACTGGAGTAGAATAAAGGGACATCACTATTAAATGCAATGAGGGGCAATTAATTGATCTATACCTGAGAAAGAACATTAGTGAGACAATGGAGAAATTTTAATAAAATTTGCAGATGAGTTATTATTATCATTTTAATGGGGTGACATTGATAAATCAGGGTACATATGTTCAGAGAAAACATCTCCAGGTTATTTTGATTTTTGATTACGTTGCATACCCATCACCCAAAGTCAAATTGTCTTCTGTAACCTTCTATCTGGTTTTCTTTATGCCCCTTCCCTACCCCCTCGCCTCCCGCTCCCGACCACCACCCTATTGTCCATGTCTCTGAGTCTCATTTTTATGTTCCACCTGTATATGGAATCATATCATTTTTAGTTTTTTCTGATTTACTTATTTCATTCAGTATAATGTTATCAAGGTCCATCCATGTTATTGTAAATAATCTGATGTCATCATTCCTTATGGCTGAGTAGTATTACATAGTATACATGTACAAAGCTTTTTAATCCACTCATCAACTGACAGACACTTGGGCTGTTTCCAGATCTTCGCTATTGTGAACAATGCTGCCATCAACATGGGGGTGCATTTCTCCTTTTGAAACAGTGCTATGATCTTGGGGTATATTCCTAAAAGTGGGATGGCTGGGTCAAAAGGCAGTTACATTTTTAATTTTTTGAGGAATCTCCATACTGTTTTCCACAGTGGCTGCACCAGTCTGCATTCCCACCAGCAGTACAGGAAGGTTCCCTTTTCTCCACATCCTTGCCAGCACTGATTCTGTGTTGTTTGTTGATGAGCGCCATTCTGACTGGTGTGAGGTGATATCTCATTGTGGTTTTAATTTGCATTTCTCTAATGATTAGTGATGTTGAACATTTTTTCATATGCCTATTGGCCAACTGTATGTCCTCTTTGGAGAAGTGTCTATTCATTTCTTTTGCCCAGTTTTTGATTGGATTTTTTGTCTTCCTGGTGTTGAATTTTACAAGTTCTTTGTAATTTTGGTTATTAACCCCTTATCAGATGTATTGTCAAATATATTCTCCCATTGTGTAGTTTGTCTTTTTATTCTGTTCTTATTGTCTTTAGCTGTGCAAAAGCTTTTTTATTTTGATGTAGTCCCATTTGTATATCCTGTCTTTTATTTCACTTCCCGGTGGAGATAAGTCGGCAAATATATTGCTGTGAGAGATGTCGGAGAGCTTACTGCTTATGTTTTCTTCTAAAATGATTATGGTTTCATGGCTTACATTTAAGTCTTTTGTCCATTTTGAGTTTATTTTTGTGAATGGTGTAAGTTGGTGGTCTAGTTTCAATTTTGAAGGTAGATGTCCAATTTTCCAAACACCATATGTTAAAGAGACTGTCTTTACTCCATTGTATTTCCTTACCTCCTAGGTTCTCTGTTCTGTTCCATTGATCTATATGCCTGTTCTTATGGTAGTACCTGGCTGTTTTGAGTACAATGGCCTGTAGTATAACTTGATATGAGGAAGTGTGATACCTCCCGCTTTATTCTTTCTTTTCAAGATTGCTGAGGCTATTCATGTTCTTTTTTGGTTCCATATAAGTTTTGGAATATGTGTTCTATATCTTTGAAGTATGTCATTGGTATTTTAATTGGTATTGCATTGAATTTATACATTGCTTTGAGTAATATAGACATTTTAATGATGTTCATTCTTCCTAACCATGAGCACGGTATATGCTTCCACTAGTTTGTATCTTCCTTGATTTCTTTTATCAATGTTTTATAATTTTCCGAGTTTAAGTTTTTAATCTCCTTGGTGAAATTTACTCCTAAGTACTTTATTTTTTTGGTTGTAATAGTGAAGGGGATTGTTTCCTTAATTTCTATTTCTGACAGTTTATTTTTGATGTATAAAAATGCCTCTGATTTCTAAGTATTAATTTTATATCCTGCCACTTTGCTGAATTCATTTATCAGGTCCAGTAGTTTTTTGACTGTGACTTTAGGGTTTTTTATATACAATATCATATCATGTGCAAATAATGATAGTTTTACTTCTTCTTTTCCAATTTGGATGCCTTTTATTTCTTCTTATTGTGTTATTGCTGTGGCTAGGACTTCCAGAACTATGTTGAATAAAAGTGGTGAAAGGGGATACCCTACCTTGTTCCTGATCTTAAGGGGCTTTTAATTTTTGTCCATTGAGTATGATGTTGGCTGTGGGTTTGTCATAGATGGCTTTTATCATATTAAGGTATGTTCCCTGTATTCCCACTTTGCTGAGAGTTTTAATCATGAATGGGTGCTGAATTGTATCAAATACTTTTTCAGCATCTATGAAAATTATCATGTGGTTTTTCTCCTTCTTTTTGTTTATGTGATGAATCACATTGATTGATTTGCTAATATTGTACCAACCTTGCCTCCCCAGAATAAATCTCACTTGATCATGATGTATGATTATTTTCATATTTCTGAATCCAGTTTACTAATATTGTGTTGAGAATTTTAGCATCTAAATTCATCAGGGATATTGGCTTATAATTTTCTTTCTTTTTGTTGTCTTTGCATCGTTTTGGAATCAGAATTATGCTTGTCTCATAAAAGGGACTTGGAAGTCTTCCTTCCTCTTAAATTTTTTGAAATAGCTTGAAAAGGATAGGAGTTAGTTCTTCTTTGAATATTTGGTATAATTTACTTGTGAAGCCATCAGGCCCAGGACTTTTCTTTGTTGGGAGTTTTTTGATAACTGTTTTGATCTCATTTATTGTAATTAGTCTGTTTAGGTTTTCTGATTCTTTCAGATTAATTTTTGGAAGATTATATGTTTTGAGGAATTTGTTCATTTCATCTAGGTTGTCTAATTTTTTGGCATACAGTTCTTCATAGTATTTTCTTACAATATTTTGTATTTCTGTTCTGTCAGTTGTTATTTCTCCACTCTCATTTCTAATTTTATTTATTTGAGTCCTCTTTTTTTCTTCATGAGTCTAATTAAAGGTTCATCAATCTTGTTTACCCTTTCAAAGAACCAGCTCCTGGTTTTATTGATTTTCTGTATTGTTTCTTTAGCCTCTATGTCATTTATTTCCACTCTGATCTTTATTATTTCCTTCCTTCTACTTCCTCTGGGCTTTACTAGTTGTTCTTTTTCTAGTTCTTTTAGATGCAGGGTCAAGTTGTTTATTTGAGTTTTTTCTAGCTTCTTAAGGTATGCCTGTAATGCTATGAACTTCCCTCTCAGGACTGCTTTGCTCTGTCCCATAAATTTGAGTTGATGTATGCTCATTGTCCTTCATTTCTAGAATTTTTTTTTCTTCTTTGATCTCATTGTTAACCCATTTGTTATTTAATAATATGCTATTTAGTTTCCAAGTCTTTGAGTAGTTTTTAGTTTTTCTGTTCTGGTTGATTTCTAGTTTCATACCATTGTGATCAGAGAAAATGCTTGATATGATTTCAGTCTTCTTAAATTGGTTGGGACCACTTTTATGCCCTAACATGTGGTCTGTCCTAGAGAATGTATCATGAGCACTTGAAAATAATGTATATTCTGCTGCTTTAGGGTGAAAGGTTCTGAAGATATCTATTAAATCCAGTTGATCTAGTGTGTCCTTTAAGTCTGTTGTTTCTTTGTTAATTTGCTTTCTAGTGATGTTAGTGGTGTATTGAAATCCCCTACTATTATAGTATTGCTGTTGATCTCACCCTTTATATCCATCAAAGTTTGCTTTATATATTTAGGTGCTCCAATATTAAGTACATAGATATTTATAATGGTTATATCTTCCAGTTGGATTCCTCCCTTTATCATCATGTAGTGACCTTCTTTATCTCTTACTATAGCCTTTGTTTTAAAGTCCATTTTGTCTGATATAAGTATTGCTACCCCAGCTTTTTTTTCATTTCCATTTGCATGAAATATTTTCTTCCATCCTTTTACCTTCAGTCTATGTGCATCTTTTGTTTTAAGGTGTGTCTCTTGTAGACAGTATATGTATGGGTCCTGTTTTCTTATCCACGCAGCTACCCTATGTTTTTTTACTGGATCATTTAATCCATTTACATTTAAGGTTATTATTGATATATAGTTGTTTATTCCCATTTTATTCTTTAAAACTGTATTCCTCTTTTGTTATATTATTTTTCCCCTTTATCTGTTTACAGCAGTCCCCTTAACATTTCTTACAGCATTGGTTTGGTTGTGAACTCCTTGAGGTTTTTTTTTTTTTTATCTGGGAAGCTTTTTATTTCTTCTTCAATTTTATATGATAGCCTTGCTGGATAAAGTAGTCTTGGCTGTAGGCTCTTGTTCTGCATTACTTTAAATATTTCTTGCCATTCCCTTCTGGCCTCAAGTGTTTCTGTTGAGAAGTTGGATGTCATCCTTATGTGGGCTCCTTTGTAGGTGATAAACTTTTTTTCTCTAGCAGCTTTTAATATTTTCTGTTTATCACTTAGCTTTGCTATTTTAATTATGATGTGTCTTGGTGTTGATTTCTTTGGGTTTCTCTTTGATGGTGTAGATTTCTTTGGTTTTCTCTGTGCTTCTTGAACTTGTGAGACACTTTCCTGCATTAATTTAGGGAAGTTTTCAGCTATGATATGATAGAACATAGTCTCTATCCCTTGTTCTTTCTCTTCTTCTTCAGGAACCCCTTTGATGTGGATGTTTTTTCTCTTTATATTGTCACAGAGCTCTCTTAGAGTTTCCTCAGACTTTTTGAGTCTCTTCTTTTTTCTGCTCTGCTTTCATGCCTTCATTTATCTTGTCCTCTAACTTGCTGATTCAATCCTCAGCTTCATCCATCCTGCTTTTAATTCCTTCCATTGTGGTCTTAATTTCAGATATTGTATTTGTCATTTCTGACTGATTTCTTTTTTATTATTTCAATGTCCTTTTTCTATTTTTGCTAACTCTTCATTTAGGTGTTCGTAATGACCATCTATTGTTGTTCTAAGCTCTTTGAACATGCTAAAAATCATTATTTTAAACTCTGCATCCGGTAATTTGGTTATATCTGACTCATTCAGGTGCTTCTCTGGGGATTTATCTTGATTCATTTGGGTTGTATTTCTCTGCCTGCTTATTTTGTCTGTGTATAAGAAGGGTTTGGCCACTGAAGTCCAATGGGTGTTGCCTCTTTGTTCCCTAAGTGTGGTCTGTCTGCAGGCCCACCATCCCCTCTGCTGCTGCCTAGGGCATTCCGGTATGGGCTTTGCTGGCCTGCTGCAGCTGTTGCTGCAGTTTATGCCTCCCTTCCACAGGAGGGGCTGAGATCACATCTATAAGCCTCACCAGCCTTGGCCTTTGCACTGCCCCCATGGGTGGGGTTATGCTCCACACCTGGGCCACAAGCCTTGGCCCTGCAGGTAGGGGTGAGCATCTTTGCTCAGCTGTGGGCACTGCCTGTTTCCAGGCTTTAGCCCCTCCCCCACAGAAGGAGCCTGCTCTGGGTCGGCTGTAAACCTGGGCTCAGCAGGCCAGGTGGGGCTGCGTGCTAGTGCTCAGTCATGGGACTCAGCCTGTTCTGGGCTTTCTCCCCACCCCTGCGGGAGAAGCCAGCTCATGCCTTGGGCCACAGCCTCGTTTCTTGCTGCCAGACAAGGCTGCATGCCCAGGTGCATGCCCTTGCTCAGTGCCAAATTTCTGCCCCTTCCAGGGCTTCTCCTCTTCGCCTGCAGGCAGGATTGCAAGCTGGCCTGCAGCTGGGCCTGACCACTTTTCTGCTTCCCCTCGAACCCCGCTGGGCAAGACTAAGCTCACTCCCAGGCCTCAGGGCCTCATTCGTGGCCCGGCAGCTTCTGCCATTGCCAACAGAACCATGCTTCCACATTCCGCTGCCACCCGCCCTCCAGTGAGCCCTCAGCCATGTGGGTGGGGTCACTGCTGGTCAGACCCTAACAGTCCATACTGTAGTGCGGAAAGCTCCCTCCTTCTAAGTGACTCTGCTCTGAGTGCCACGGGAAAGCTTGTTTGGCTGCTTCCCTTTGCTGGTATTGCTGGTTCCAGAAGAAATATTTGCTTTAGATTTGGGGAGTGACTCAGCACAGAGATTAGGGTGGCTGTCCCTCATAGTGTTTCTCCCTTTGCCTCCTAGATTACACTCTCTTCTCACTGCTCTGGTCCTCTCCTCTCTCCCACCCCCAGAGTTCCGGGTGGGTGGTTGTGAGAGAGGTTTTCTGCACAGTCCCTTTAAGAAGAATCCTGGGTCTGAGAAATTTGTCTCTTTCTCATAAACAGTATCCTGACTTGTTTCACAGCTAAATACTGTCCATACGCCTCTTGTAGGCTCTGGGGATGTAGGCTGGGGCTTTGTTCCTGGGACTCAGGACCCTCCCCTCTCTGCTAAACTCACTTCCCACCATGCGAGTCTCTCCCGGCTGCGGTTCGCTCCGGGGAGCTGAGCAACCCTCCACATTTCCACTTTTCCTACCAGTCTCAGTGTGGCTTCTTCAGTGTTCCTTGGTTAAAGAGTCCTCTTAGTTTAGTCCAAAGTTGGCTTTTCCAGATGATGGTTCTTCAAATTAAGTTGTAATCCACTTTGGTTCTGGGAGGTAGAAATTGGTACGTCCACCTACTCCATCGCCATCTTGCCGCTTCCCTCAAGGTGCTTCTGACACTGACTTGCCCAGCCTCCGTGCTCACTCAGGCTCTGTAGGCATCCCACGCCCTTGCCCTCCAATTTACATGCAGCTTTCTAGACTCATCATGGAGTTTGCAGATGAGTTTTAAATAATATTATTATCAGTATTAATTTACTGGCTTGGATATTATATTAAGGTTAAGGAAAATCTTCTTGTTTCTCTACTTATAAGTAACAATCCATCTAAATCCACAATATTATCTTCATCTTCCAGGAGTGATCTAATATTTGGATGATGAAGAACCACTCCCAATTTGGGGATCAACAGTTTTTTAGTTATGAAGACAAAATGACTTAAATATAGAAAGTTTTTTTTATCTATAAATGATCTTTTTGTAGTTTCTTCTTGATTTTATAGAATCTTCTAAAATATCTAATTTCCCCAGAACCAAACACATATGAATTTTTCAAACACATCATCATATATCAAACACTGAATTGCATTAGTTGAGGTCAATTTCTGGGCTTTGTGTTCTGGTTTATAAATAAGCATAACCATTCTTACACGAGTGACAAAATAATCATTTTGAGAAGGTTCTTGGTTAATTCCTCCCACATGCTTTTTCTGATGTGCCTGTAGACTCATTTTGTCCAAACAGTTTTGACCAGTGGTAGTCAACCTGGTCCCTACTGCCCACTAGTGGGCATTCTAGCTTTCATGGTGGGCGGTAGCAGAGCAACCAAAGTATAAATAAAAAGATTTAACTATAGTAAGTTGTTTTATAAAGATGTATTCTGCCAAATTTAGCAAAAATCTGACATAAAGTACTGGTAAGTAATTATTATTATATGCTTTAACTTGCTATAACTCTGCTTTATAAATTTTATAAAGTAAAGTTACTTCCCTACTTTATAAATAAACATCATTACTGTGGAACTGGTGGGTGGTTAGAAAATTTTACTACTAACAGAGATACAAGAGTGGGCGGTAGGTATAAAAAGCTTGACTACCCCTGGTCTTGTCCATTGATGAGCCGGAGTTGCTGAACTTCTGACAAGAAATAAGGCCTGTGTTTACCAAAAGACCATGACATGCCAGAAACTGTACTATATACCTGGGTTGGCTTATTTAATATAACACCAGTATGGTGGCCCTGGCCAAGCGGCTCAGTTGGTAGAACAATGTCCTGATACACCAAGGTTGTGGGTTTCATCCCTGGTTAGGGCACATACAATAATAAACCAATGGATACATATATAGGTGGAATAAGTAATTGATGTCTATGTCTCTGTCTGTTTGTCTCTCCCTCTCTCTATCTCTCTCACTTCCTTTATCTCCTTTTCTCTCTCTCTCCAAAATAAATGAATAATTTTTTAAAATCACTGTTTAAAACACCAATATGGTATAAATACTATTATTTCAAAGACAAGGAGACTTTTTTAAAACAAGGTGAGGAAACTGACTCACAGAAAGTTAAAAACCATGATATTCAAACCACACATCTAGGTAGAGATGATGCTATACTTGATACCTCAAGCACCTAACTCCACAGGCTGCCCCTTTACGTGTCTGAGAGGAAGGGCTACCACTTCCTGATCACTTCATTCCTGCTTCTTCATCCTAGAATGCATGTTCTGCAGGAAGTCACAGGCAGGATCCACTGTTTCTCTCTCTTTGTGCTCACTGTGGCCTGTGTCCTGCCTATGTAATTAATCTTGGTCAGCATAGTCACCTTTTCCCTGAGGATGTTTTCCTTTCATATGAATAGCCAGGAGAATTCTGGCTCCTCAGGCACTGTGACATTTGTTGATGGTGGGGCTCAACACTTTTATAAAACTCAGAACCTGTGCTAAATTTAATTAGTAGATTCCATGTCACTTGAAGTGACCAACTGTTAGTGAAAAGAAACTTCACATTTTTCACTCATTTAATTATATGATTTTTATATAAAGAACTCAAATACTGAAGAGGAGAAAATATTTGTCTAAGACTTCACAGCCAGCAAATGACAGAGACAGATTTGGAAACCAAATCTCTTTCTAGTCTGTTGTGAAGAATTTAGTCTTTCTTCAGCGTGTTTTAGTAGGATGTTGATTTTTTTTATCTTATTTTTATTAATTTTAATGCAGTATATAGATGCTAAAATCCTCAACAAAATATTAGCAAACCGGATCCAACAATATATTGAAAAAATCATACACCATGATCAAGTGGGATTTATTCTGGGGAGGCAAGGCTGTTACAATATTCGCAAATCTATCAATGTTATACATCACATAAACAAAAGGAAGGAGAAAAACCGCATGATAATCTCAATAGATGCAGTAGGATGTTGATTTTTTTTTTGGTTGCAGTAAACCTAATTGTTCTCTTCTGTTACTTGAATGCAAAATTTTCTGTACCCCTAGGAGTTTTGTTCAGACCAATAGAGTACAGTTTAATAACTCTGACCTTCACATTTACCAGAGCATCAATTTAGGAAATGATAATAGAATGCCCTGAAAGTATTGCTACAGCTTCACCAGTACTTATCCTCCTCTTATGCATCAAGAAAAAAGATGACTAATTTTGTCTTCATCATTTCTAGCCATGTTTTTCTCTGCATCCCAAATTAATGCAATGACTTGAGTCTAAATCTGATTTAGTTATATCTACATTGACCCATCTAACCAGATGTCAATACTTGTAGATGTAAATTTAACAAATTTGTTGCCTTAGATATAAAATCTTTAGAGAATTGCTATATAATGTCCTATTTAATCTGAGGTGTGTGTGTACCTAGATTTACTAGTTTCCAGACGACAAATCAGGTTGCAGTATGTTTTGTAAAGATGCACATATCATGTGTGTATTTTTAAGCATGAAGTTGGCTTTCCTTCATATAGAGGTGAGATCAATGTTCCTTCCCCTTGAAGTGAGCCTATGACTACTGCAGAACTGACACTATTTGACTTCTCAGGCATATACATTAATAGGGTTTCTGCCTCATTTTCTTGGAACATTTGTATTGCAAACACAGCTACCATGTTGAGAGGAAGCCAAGAAGCCAAATAGATAGGTCACATGTGGGTGTTCTGACCACAGCCCCAGTGAAGGTCCCAGCTGACAGCTGGCATCCACTGTGAGGCACGTGAGTTTCAAGCTGCCCAGCTGACAAGAGTGTACCAGAGAGGTGCTGTCCCTAAGCCCTGCCCAAATTGCAAAATGCAGGTTGTCACTGATTAGAGTGCAAAGTTGTCGGGTAGTTTGCTGAGTGGCACCAGAGAAGTGGAACACAAATCAGTGCAGCATTTCTGTGATCTGTACATGGGGTAGTGAGCTGCGAGGAGGGGGCTTGTGAATACACCAATGTGGAAGACTGGTCATCTGAGCAATCTAGATCCAGTACCCTTCACTATCCTGGCAGGAAGGACTTCGTTCAGACACTCTGGTCCAGTCAGGAGATTTCAGACTTGCATACATCCTGTCATCCACCCTCTCGATATCCTCTCTTGTCAAGTGGCCCTGTTTCCTTACCTCTGTGCACCTGCATCCCAGCCCTAATACCTGTAGACATTTCTGCAGGTGATCAGTTCTCCTTTGATTACTTCTTCCTCTTCTCTGGACTGCTTTGATTCTTTTTTTAAAAAAAATATAGAATTGGACAAAAGTAGGTTTATACTTATAAGTTTGTGAAACAAACTTTATTCTTATATTATTATTTATTTGTTATATGATGTAAACCTAATTTTCCCCAGCCCTGTATAGACTTAATTGAATATAGCCCCCTTTTTTCTCTTTCAAAAAATTCAGAGAGAGTGTTAAAAATGTGTTGTGGGGAAAAACACCTGAAAGTAATAACCCATTTGCTTTATAGAATTCATCAAAAGGGTCGAAGCTACACAATACACTGTTAGAAGTCACCACTTAGACAAAGTATTCAGCATCTCTTCTGACTTAATTTTTTAAAGCATGAATTCAATGAGAATGGAAAGGACATGTCTGGATTAATTTCTCCTAACAAACATTATAAGAAAGGAGACAGGTAGCTGGTGGGTCCCATTCAGAAGAGAATCTTTGGAGCCCCAGGCCTCCAATATTCTTCTTCTCTCCTCTCAAACACTATGAAAAGTTCAACTCATATTATTTAATGACTGGAAGCTGTACAATTTCAGCAAAGCATAACATAAATCCTAGTATCCAATGTGAAAGAAAAGAAAGGTGAGTATCTGAATATTAATGTCTTCTTGCGAAATGATAGGATTAGTTTCTTGTTAATAACATGTAAAATATAGATTTTGTTTGTCCTTCTTATATACTTGGATGGCTTGCTGAAAGTAGAAAGGATAAAGCTTCAGTCTAGCTCACCAAGGCCTTAGGTTTCATCCCCCGTCAGGCCACCCATGAGAAGCAACCAATAAGTGCCCAATTTAATGGCACAACTAAGTGGAACAATGAGCTGATGCTACTTTCTCCCTCCCTCTCCCTTTTTCTCCCTCCCTCTCCCTCGGTTTTCCTTACTCTTCCTCTCTTATTCCTTCCTCTCCCTCTTCCCTCCTCTCCACCCTGTTCTCTCCTCCTCCTGCTCCCCCCTCCCCTCTCTCCTCTACCCTCTTCATCTCTCCCTCTCCCACCCTCCCCTCCCCTTTTCTCTTCTCTCTCTCTCTCTCTCTCTCTCTCTCAAATCAGTGGAGAATTTTTTTAAAAATGGAAACTTCTTTTTGTTAACTTTCTCTCTCTCTCTACTGGAAAGACCTCCTATTGATTCCTATAGAGATAAGTTTTCAGGGATACTATTGTGATCAAGCAAGTGCGTTTGTGGGCTGTGGGATAGCATCTAGGTACAATGTAGAAGAAACAAATGACATGGCACCTTTGGCCACACAGACTCACTGATTCAAGCTGGTGAGGTCAAACCTACATTGCTCATAGATTAGTTCCCATTCTCAGAGTGGGCTCTAGCCTGATGTTTGGAAAACAAACAAACAAAATGCTTATACTGATGGAGAAATTGAAATTAGATAACCCATCATAGAGTCAACTTTAGTGCATTGGGAAGTCTGGAAACCTGAAGGCATGTGTTCTGGTCCTGAGATATCAGCAAATGAAACAATGATTTTTTAAAAAACTATAAAAAATAACTATAAAATATCATTACAATCTGTTGAGTACTCATTATGTAAAAGGCATGAAACTAAGCACCATATATATATATTCAAATTAAATATATATAATTATATTTAATCTTTACACTATGAGAGAAATATAGTAACAATCAGATGTAGAGGGTGATTGAATAATTTAATAAAGGATTCCAAAGCCATTTACTAAACACTATTCTAGTTTAATTAGCTGACATAAATTTATATCAACTCAATAAATTTAATTAAAAATGGTAAAGCCCTGGCCAGATAGCTCAGGTGGTTGTAATGTCATCCTGTTATGCAAAGGTTGCAGGCTCAATCCCCGGTCAGGGTATATACAGGAACAGATTGATGTTTCTGTCTCTTTCTCTTTCTTTTCTTATCTCAGTCTTAAATAATAAAAATTGGGTTGTCTATAAAATTTAAAATAAAATGGTAAAAAAAAAAAAGCATTTATCTAAGAAAAAAAAAGGTAATTAGCTGATTGGCCCTGGGGCAAGTGATTTTCCCTCTCTGAACCTAGGCACTATATCTATGAATCAGAAGTTCAGTGTTGTGTGTCCTCCCAGCTCCGTAGCAGTTTGCTATTGCTACCACAGAAAGGAGCCATAAATTGAATAGCTTGAACACACACCTTTTTATAACAATGTAGTTGGGAGGAAAGCCTGACAGCTCTCACTGGCTTTCCTAAAGGTGCAGGCAGGGACGCCTCTTTCTGGAGCCCTTTGGGGAGAATTGCCTCTACTAATTTCGGGAGGCCACCTGCATCCTTTGCCTCTGATCACTTCCTGTATCACTCTAACTTCTTGTTTCCATCCTCGTTTCCCCTCCTTCCTCCGTTGACTCCTGCTGTGTCTCACTTATGAGAATCATTCTGATTATATTCGCCCTGCCTACATTATCCAGGATAATCACCCCCATCATGATCCTTAACTTAATCACTGCAAAATTCCCTTTGCCCTGTATGATAACATTCACAGGTTCTGGATATTAATTAGGACATGGACCTATCTGGGAGCCATTTTTCAGCATACCACAACTCTGATTTGTTATTATTTTTCTTAATTTTAACTCCAGAAGTGTCCTGAAGTCCGGTGCCTGACAGTGAGTGGTAAGGAGGAGTGGAATTCTTTATCTGCCTCTCCATTCTGCCTGGTAAAGCTGAACACCCCTTCCCAGTGGGGGTCATTTTCAGCACAGGATTAAAACTTTATATGCTTCTTGCTCCTCTTATTGGACTCTTTTTCTGATGATTTTTTTCGGTTGAGTGATCATTGGTCCCCTTACCCCATCTTACCTGATTCTTTTTTAAAAATTATTTTTTTATTTATTGATTTTAGAGAGAAAGGAAAGGATGAGAGAAGAGAGGGAAAGGTTGGGAAACACTGATTTGTTGTTCCACTTATTTATGAATTCATTGGTTGAGTTTTGTACGTGCCCTGACCGGGGATTGAACCGGCAACCTTGCTGTATCAGATAGCACTCTAAATAACTGAGCCACCAGTCAGGGCTTGCCAGCTTCTTAAGCACTGGCATTTTTTCCTACTGTTTTAACTATACTCTCTGTCTAGTTAACATGCTTTTGTTTTTCTTTCATCCAGATCATTACCGTAAATGCCACATTGGCTCAAATTCTGCAGAAGCTAATGACTTTGATAACCAGATGCAGAGCTCTGCCACAATTAGTCTTAAATTTATAATCAGAATTCACACATGCTTCATCCTCCTCTTTCAAAATAGCAGAATGGGCCCTGGCCGGTTGGCTCAGTGGTAGAGTGTCGGCCTGGCGTGCAGGAGTTCCGGGTTCGATTCCTGGCCAGGGCACACAGGAGAAGCGCCTATCTGCTTCTCTACTCCTCCCCTTCTCCTTCCTCTCTCTCTCTTCCCCTCCCACAGCTGAGACTCCATTGGAGCAAAGTTGGCCTCTGCCTCAGGCACTAGAATGGCTGCAGCGGAGCAACGCCCCAGATGGGCAGAGCATCACCCCCTGGTGGGCATGACGGGTGGATCCCGGTTGGGCACTTGCGGGAGTCTGTCTGACTGCCTCCCGTTTCCAACTTCAGAAAAATACAAAAAAAAAAAAAAAAAAAAAATAGCAGAATGAACTTCTGTTCTCAGTGATTCTGTTTTAGCTTGTAACTATCTGTAAACTTCCTTGTGGAAGACAGAAAATAGACCATTGATTTTTTACAAGGAATATTGATCCAGTGTTAACCTGAAGGCAGAGCAGATACTAGTTACAGACCCTGAGACCAGTGATAGCTATCCTGTTTCTAAGGGATCCAAGGGACAGAAACTACTCAGTTACCAAACTTTCAGTGATTCTTCTGTAACTGTTGCTAGAACTAACCAGAGCTCGCTCAGTAGTTTTTATTCTCTATATGTGGTTTGCCAGTTGCTCCGTGGAGTTAATACTAAAAGACTTTTCATTCATATCCAACTTTCACAAAAATATATAACTTTTTTATTCCTTCTCTATTTTTCTAAATTACTTTTAATAAATTTATTATCTTTTTAAAATGACTTCACTGTCTAAATATGCCAAAATAATTGGTTTCCTCTCAAGATGAACATTTTAAAGATCAGAGATCAAAATGGGAGATTGAAATGAAAAACTAGTATTTATTAAACACATGCCAAGTACACTGGTAAGCATTTTAAACTGTTTATCATACAAAGTAATTTAGAAATATTCAGTATCCAAGTACCAATAAATGAACTGTTTTGCTTGTTTGCTTACATGTATTTTTAAATTCTCTGGCAATGCCCCTTTTTAAGTTTGTGTTTATTTATTATTTTATAAACAGTTATTTACTGGCCACAAATTCAGTGGGTGAAAACTAAAATAATAATAAAAATAATAGTAATAAAATGAAGATTGTCTGGAAAATAATCCATTTACTTTTACTCTTCACAATAAACTTACTAGAATAAAATATTGAGAAATACTGAGAAATAGAACTGTTCAAAAGAGGTACACATTGTCCTCCCACCTCCTATATGTAGCCTCTGTAGGACACAGTGATGACTTGCCCATGAGTTCTAGGGACCATTTTGGAGAACCTATTAAACAATGGGGTTATGTACTAGCTATCTTGTTTGTTAGCAGGTCTCTTATGGTGGCATAAGAGATAAGAGGAATCTTGCACTTTCTGATTATGGTGGGCAAGACAAAAACAAGGCCATTCTGCCATCATTTCTGGAACTGGACAGAAGCAAGGATGCTCTGCAATCACAAAAATAACTAAAATTTCCATTTATTGATTTAGCCTGCCTAACTGCTAGCTGACAACCTAAAATCTATTGTTTTCCTGTCTTCCTCAGGTAGCGCTGGCACCCCGGTCATGTTTAACAAGAATGGAGATGCACCTGGGCGATACGACATCTTTCAGTACCAGACGACGAACACCACGAATCCTGGTTACCGTCTGATTGGACAGTGGACCGATGAACTTCAGCTCAATGTGAGTTCTGCTTTTTCCTCTTCCTTTGCTTGTGCGATGAATGAACAGGCTTTTAATTTGCTCAATAAACACATGGTTTTGTTTGCTTAAGCATACATGAGTGGATTATAGGATAATGTAACAGTGATACTGATTGTGTTCATGATGATGAAGATGATAGGAAATGTGTGTTGAGTTAATACTACACATTATACTAGCACCTATGTGAATTATTTCATTTAATCTGAGGCTTGGATTGCTTAACCAACAAGTTACTAGTGAATACTTTAATTGTTTCCCAAGATCCTTCTATTGGTCATATCTTCCTCCCTCCCTCCCCCACTCCTTTCCTCCCTTATTTAGTGATGTATTTTTTTCTTTTAATGCATTTTAGTGAGTCACTTTGTTTTATATCAAGATTCTCTGAGTAATTGCAGCTTTAGCCATTTCTATAACCTCTTCCTTTTTCTGTAAAATGTGACCTTGAGTAGGCAGCCACCTCTTGTGCAAGGTTATGTCAAAGTCCACCTGGCAGAGACCAGCAGAAGCTCATTTGTAGTCAAACACTGTTAGGTTTATTTAACTCGCTAAATAAAGGACAAGCTTCTGCCAGCATAACTCTGGGGTCTTCAGGAAGGAGGAGGTGGAATGGGACTTATTGTGAGCTTTGGGCTGAGACAAGTGATTTAAGCAGGTTTAGGGAAGCTGGTGCTCACTTGAGTATGGATTCTCTTAGGAAGTAGAAATAATTTGGTAATGGTATGTCTTGGTTTTCTCCAGAATGTGGGAGGGTGAAATTTAAGTCAGCATTGTCATTAACAGAGAACTGGTAGGCACTTGTGTGAACTGAAAAAGGGAAATTTTAGTTATTTTTGTGATTGCAGAGCATCCTTGCTTCTGTCCAGTTTCAGACATGAGGGCAGAGTGCCTTGTTTTTGTCTTGCCCCACTGTAATATGGAAGTGGCCTTGTCTGATTGTCATTTATATTCTGCCAAAGTACTTTATGTTCTGTCTGAATTAGCCTGCCTCTCTGCTAGCTGACAACTGTAGGGCTTTTCTTTCTTAATGTTTTAAGTTGAACATTCGACAAGTGTGCTTTTAATACTGCTTTCAACGCCCTGTTTGGAAATATGGTTAGTTTCAAATGAATATACCATGTTTCCTAGGGAATGAAGAACACAGGCTGGAGCAGCTCCACCCTGGCTGGGCAAGCACCCCAGAGTGCAGCACACCGTGCATCCCCTACATTTCCTCTCCTCCCAGGACAGGCGTGAATAGGCTAGGCCCTAGCCTGGTGGCCGGCTGGAGCTCTGGAGCCTGCGGGTAGGGCAGAAGTTGGAGAAGTAAGTGTGCTACAGGGCCTCTCCTGTTGAGATTCATTGAACAGGGTTGTCCTTCAACAGATTCTGTAGCAGGTGCCTCCTGGTGGCCTTGAGTTTGGGGAAGACAGTCATCAGGGATGTTGTGACTGGGTACATCAGGCAGGGCTTCCTAGGTCCATAAATATACCTCAAAATCATAGTATGTAGAAACACAATTTCCTTTTGTCCAATAGTGCTCTGCATTACTCTGGGCCCTCTAGAGAAACAGGATGGAGGGATGGATGAATGAATGGATGGATGGATGGAGATAGATAGATAGATAGATAGATAATTAGTAATTGGCTCACATTGTTATGGTAGCTGAGAATTCCCAAGATGTGCAGTAGGCAAGCTGAAAACCCAGGGAAGCCAATGGTGTAAGTTCTAGTTTGAGCCCAAAGGCAGGAGAAGACTGATGTTCAAGCTCAAAAATAGAAGAGGAAGACAGGTTTTTCTCTGAGAGTCCTTTTGTTCTCTTCAGGTTTTCAGTGGAGCCCACCCACACTGGGAGAACAACCTACTTTACTCAGTTTATCAATGAAAATGTTCCTCTCATCCAGAGACACTCTCACAGACACATTCCCAGAGTAGCTTTGACCAAATATCTGGGCATCCCACTTCCTAGTTAGCTGATGCATATCAGGACCCATCACAGTCCCAATCCCATTAATTTCTTCTAATATCTCTCCCAAAGCTAGAAATTATGTCTTTCTCAGGAGCCTTTATCAGTCTACACCTTACCATGTGCTATGGAAATTACTGAGAGCAAGGATTCTTGAGAGTGGAATACGGAATTGGGGGACAATGGGATTTGGGCCATAGTTTCTAAGAGTGATGGATTGTGTGTAAGGGGGGCAGGGGATTGGTGAAGTCACCACAAGCCAATTACTTCATTGGCACATCACATCCCTGGTTCTGCTTGTGCCTGTCCGGTTCTCCCTGTCCTGGGGTCCATCATCCAGGTGAGCTGACACAAAGGTTGGGTCCAAAGGACTGTGATCTGGGTCCAGGAGTGGATGGAGCCAGACAGCAGATGCCAGCCAATGCTGAGGGCCAAAACCAAACAAGAAGCCCAGAGTACCCTGAACTCGAGGCACTTTATCCAAGCAAAAAGAGAAAAGCTAAATAAACAAATAAATAAACAACTAAACCTGATAAGTAAGCCCAAGGGGTGGTCAGCAAAAGCACAATCAGGTATCACCTGGTGTATGCACCCAAAGTGCTTTCTTACTGGGAGCTGCCTGCGTGGTGCCTGGATGCTGGGCCAGGACTAAAGGTGAGACCCGAGGTCTGGGGCAACAGTGGACGTGCTCAGGGCGTTGTAAGACGCAGCAATGAAATAATACATTGATATTTTCTAGTACAATCCCTGTACAGTGGTAAATTTCTGAAATGTGTAATTTGTTCATGTGCACAAGAATTTTCAACAATTCTTCCCCCAACTTCAGACATCGCCTGGGAATTCTAAAGCAAGCCATTTTGAAGAACCAGCATCAAGACTGATCTTATTTTCTGTGTTTGTTTTGTTTATTACCCTGCATGAGAATTGTATCTGACCAGCCGTTAAACAAGTTTGTGTTTGTGTTTCTTCGCTGTTGTTGTTAAAAGAAGTACTTCTCGTGTGATAAGCATTGTGAGAGGCAGTGGGTGAACAATGGAGAACAAAACAGATGTGGTCCCTGTTCTTGCATATTTGATGACCAAGGGTGGAGTTAGGTGGTAAACACATACCCAGATGTGTGTGTGTGGCAATTCCAAAGTGTAATAAGAGACATGGGGGGAGAGAGTACAATGGAGCTGTAGGGGGACCTACTGGGTGCAAAGCTGGCAATGTGAGAAATGGGGGGTTCACCCACAGGTCAGAGGCTGACGGGGGATAGTGGCATCACTAGGGGAGAGCAGGAGGAATCGGAGCAAAGGGTAAGACCCAGAGCACTTGGTCCTTTGTGGGCCATGATAAATAGTGTTAAATTATATTCCAAATGCATTAAAAAGTCACTGGAAGTATAAAGCAAGGGAGTGACTAGATGAACTTTAGGAATAAAAATTACTCTGATGGCTGGGAAGGTTATGAGTTGGAAGGAGCCAGAGTGGGAGTAGAAAGACCAGATAAAGAGTCTGCTGTCCTCATCGAGGTAATACAGGTAGCTCAGTGAAGGGTGCTCAGTCTTCAGCATGGGCCCAGCTGAGGGTGTGGGAAACCAGACAGCGGGCCTCACTCCAGAGCCTCTGACTCTGAAGAGCTGGGAGTGGAAAGAAGAATCCCAATTTAGTTTTCTTAAATCTATGAGAGCCAAGATAAAATGTATATATGTCTGTAGCTCAGAAAAGAGTTTTGGAATATAGTTTTTTTGTTAGTTTGTTTTTTGATGAAATTGTTAACCTACAAATGGCTTTAAATCCATTAGAGAGAGAGAGAAGAGACTAGCAAAGAACCCACAGTCTTGAAAGCCTCATAGAATATGATAGTTTCATTCCGGCTACTCTAAATACCACCCAATTTGAAACATTCTGTTTAAGCTGCCTGGCAAGTGGAGCTGACCATGTACTTTGGATTTTGTTTTTGCTTGTGGAAGCTGATATGGGATATATGCTTGACTGGCATTCAGTGGGAGCATTTCTGACTCTGTTTTGTTGTGCTGAGATGGTATGTTAGAAAGAGCAGACAGAAGACTTGTATCCTCAGGTGGACGCAGCAGTTTATGCTTGGTATTGCATGGGAAGCAAAGGTATGAATGACTGAGCCATGAACAGGGTTTAGGTCTGTGAGAGTCTGGGTTCATTGGACCCTAATAGCCACTGAGATAATAGGCCTTGATAGGAGGCCACCCTGTTGATGTGTTTTATGGGCCCTTTAGGATATTAAATTGAATTTGAATCAGAAAGAAAAAAGAGGAGATAAATCCAGTACCCAGAGGACACTACACTCCCTCACCTGGAGAGCCTGGACCACGACCCAGGTAGCTTATCCAGTGGTTGATATCCATGCAACATCACCTGCTCATGATGTTTCTTTTGTTCTAAATATTCTGATTTAGTTAAAATTCTATGAGAGTGAAATTTGAGCAAACAGTTTTGTAGGTTTGCTTTCTCCTCATCAACAGAACAAAACAAAGCATTTCAAGTAATAAGTGTATTTCTCCTCATTTACAAAGACTTGGGGGTATACTTCCAAACCCCAGTGATGTCATCTCTAGCAAATGAAAATTTCAGGAGAACTTTCTCGGTGGTCAGTAATTGCAAATGAGTTTGTTAGTCCAGAAATCAGAGTTTCAGTCTCATAATCCCAGCACTGCAGACCAGACAGCTGTGCTGTTCCGTATCTTTCTCCCCGGAATGTTGTTGTCCAGGAGCGCGTGGTCACATTGTGCCACAGTGCACACTCATGGCCAGGGTGCTTGGCCCTGTCACCTCTGTAGGCCAAGAGATTTGTGGCTAGGATATTTCTGTGAGAACAAGAATTCATAGGGAGGAAATCATAAAGTGCAAAGCGATTTACTCTCCCAGTTGCAACCCTTACACAAATAACCCTCATTTATTTTCTCAGATTTGTATTCTACCTGGAGAGTGTCCATGAAACATTATTTGTGGCGGAGAAGCAGGAGAAGGGATAATGCAACATATAGGCATTGCTTATCTGTGGAATGTCAAGCAGGATGATAGCGAATGGAGGTGCTAGGATAAACGAGGGCAGGTCCACAGACTAGAAGAAGGACTCTATCATAGATATATTGCTTTTAAAGGGCTTCTACAGGCACTGATTTAAGGAAAGCTACCACAAAGTTATATTTGAACTGGACTTTGAAAAATAAGTAGTAGTTCTCAAGGTGGAGTTCTTTTCTTTAAAAGAAAAGAAATTCTTTAAAATGAACAATGCAGTGCTATTTAAAAATTGGGACAGTGAAATATGTTGGAAAAAAAAGGCAAGAAGTGAAATGTGGGTGCTTTAAAAAATTCTAAACTTTATGATGTGAAATAAACTCTATATGGATTATGCACATTAGACACAAAGGTTAGTTTTGTAATTTTTTCTTTTTTTTTTTTTTTTTTTGCAATTAATAGGAAATTTAGATATACTCAAAATGTTAAAATTTCAGATAACCTAAATTCTCTAAAATACCAAAATGTTATTTAAAGTTAAAAAAAAGAAAAACTATTCTTACTGAACTATTCTACAGTGAATTTTACAGTCTCTTAAAATGAAGAGTCTGAATGAATAGTACTTAACCTTGACCTTAATCATTATGTAGGACAGTCCAATCTGTGCTGTTTTGAGGTATGTGGGGCTCATTAGCTTTTTCTGTGATTCTCTGTTAAACTTTATTTCCACCTAGAGATTGCTGGAAGAAGAAGCCATGTTTTAGTCATTGTTTTATATACCTGTTAACACAGTACCTAGCACACAATAAGTTTTTTTTATAATATATATAAAGCCATATAAAATGAACATAAATTCTTTTTTTTTTTTTTTCCCCCCGAAGCTGGAAACAGGGAGGCAGTCCCGCATGCGCCCGACCGAGATCCACCCAGCATACCCACCAGGGGGCGATGCTCTGCCCCTCTGGGGCATTGCTCTGTTATATCCAGAGCCATCCTAGCGCCTGAGGCAGAGGCCACAGAACCATCCTCAGTGCCCAGGCCATCTTTGCTCCAATGGAGCCTTGGCTGTGGGAGGGGAAGAGAGAGACAGAGAGGAAGGAGAGGGGGAGGGGTGGAGAAGCAGATGGGCGCTTCTCCTGTGTGCCCTGGCTGGGAATCGAACCTGGGACTCCTGCATGCCAGGCTGATGCTCTACCACTGAGCCAACCGGCCAGGGCCACATGAATTCTTTTTTATGATGGACATTACCTCCAGTGAGCAGCCACTCTTCTTTCTTCTGGAAGAGCATCTGAATTGCCTTTTAGCCGTGTGCTTTGCCCTACATAGTGCCCAAGTGCAGGTGCAGGACCTGATTCAACCTAAGCCAATCACCATGGCCACAGTGCTGAGTCTGGCTGTCAAACCAAGGCTGTCCAATCAGGATGAACCATCCATGTCTGGTCTGCTGGCTAATCCAGGACTGTATTATATTTTTGTTGGAAGTTGGTGTGTCCCTAGGAGCCATGTGGGGCCATTTGGAGGTCACAGTGGATGAGCTTCAGGGAAAAGTAGTCAAAACTTGAGAAAAACTAGGTCTAAGTCATATTATTTCAGCCTAGGACACCCTTACTGGAAGCCATTTATATGTTCTCTGGATTGTTTCATTATCAATAAATGAATGCAAGTTCAGTTACATATTCTTTATTTATAGTTGCATTCACAGTAGCAATCAAAAATGAAAAGAAAATGTTTTTAATATGCCCGAATGGAAAAGAGAAAAATGCCAGCCTACCCTCCATAAGCAGATTTTTAAAAATATTTTTATTAAACTGCAGTGATTAAAATTTTATTTGAGAAATGATTTTATTAAATCTTAAATCTTTCATACTCACAGGCATTTAAAGATAAAAAGTTAGGTTGATTGCCAAAATCATTGTTTAATCAAATTATATATCCCAAAATCAACATTTATATCTAACTATAAAATTATTAATTATTCTATTGTTTAATTATTGCAACAGTAGAAATAATTTAATATAAACACACTCATAATGTACAGTGTGTTGCATGAGCTAGGGGAAAATGGATAGCCGTAATCAAAGCAGTGCTGACAAAGAGAAATCTGTAAATTGTCAAAATCTAGTACTTTTCCAGCTTCTCTTTGAGGCTTCTGTAATTGTTATTATTTTTTTTTAAATTTATTCTTTTTAGAGGAGAGAGAGAGAGAAAGAAAGGGGGGAGGAGCAGGAAGCATCAACTCCCATATGTGCCTTGACCGGGCAAGCCCAGGGTTTTGAACTGGCGACCTCAGCATTCCAGGTCGACGCTTTACCCACTGCGCCACCACAGGTCAGGCTCTTTGAGGCTTCTTTAACTGACTTACCTTATTGTTCATCATAATAAATGGCTCTTATCATCTCATTTATATGTTTGTTGTTAGTGATTAGGGATACAGACTCTGAAGCTTACCTGACTAAGTGAACGGAGTCTCAGAGTCACCACCTACTTGCTGTGAAGTGGATTACAATAGTACCAAGTTTGTATGGGCATTGTTAGTTAGAATCAAATGTAGTACTATATATAATGTGCTTAAAACAGCACTTGGTACCTAGAAACCATTCAGTAGCTGTTAGTCACAACAGTAATTATTTAATATCCTTAACTTATTACATCATCCAGACTGCTCAAAATGTCAGTTTCTAGTGCTTAGCTAAGCTTATTTTTTTTTATACCCGAGCAAATAGCATAATGGTTTGAATATAAAAATGGCTTGTTTTATATTAATTAGGTGAGATGAACAAACAATTGGATAAAATATAAAAAAAGAAGGAAGAGTTAAAACAGCAAAGGATTTAGGATCAAGTGAATCTGGTTTATAATCACGGTACTGCCCAGTTACCAGATCTGTGGACCAGGACAAGAAAGGCCTGTCAGAGAAGATGCCTTTGAACTTGTAACCATAGTGACAAGCGTTATTTCCATTTATCAGCATCTTTGAATCTGTGATATTTTACAAAGGATGTTTACAAATTCATAACAGTAAACACAGTTTCCCAATTGTCAGCCAACTTGAGATGAGAAATCCCAACTGAAAACAGGCAGCAGTTATGTTTAAAAAGTTAATTACTCACCAATATTTTAAGAATCAAGAGATTTCAAATTACATTTTGGCTTCTTTTAAAGGTCGGAAGATCTAACAATAATGATATTACAACTAGCTGGACCTAGGTAGCAGCTTCCCACTTCAGACAGGGAAGCTGTGTTCTCCAAGTTACCGCAAACCACACAACTCCGCACTGCCTGAGACCCAGTCTTCCCCTTACTCCGATAGGCATTTTTGCCACTCTAATCTGGCTGTAGAGTAAATACTAATTTACTTCTGCTAATTTGGTTTGAGCACATGCTTAAATTTATGATCTCTGGAACTTGGTTTTTAAAAATCAACAATAGTCTATCAGTGGTGTTAATAACCCAAAACACCGTGAGTACGTAATAGACTTTAAAGGGTCAATAAAGCCTTGGTAAAGACAATGTTTTTGTTTGGAAAGATGTATTTGTACATATTCAGAAACATCTTGAAAATGAAAGAAAAGGAGATCACCCTTGTGTTGTGTTTCCTTCTGTAATCAGTTATTTATAACTGTTTTATGACTGTCTGGAAGATTAACAGTATTTATAATGATCAGTATGGCTCCATAAGCATGGACATTAGAGAAGTCCAAATCCTCATGATTTTCTGTTTGCATTGTAGGCATTCAGGCAAATCACTGAGTGTCTATTAATATACAACTACTTTTTGAAGGGAAATTGTTGTGTTTCATTACTGTTTGTGTTTGAGGCTAAAGAAAAATACATCTCAAAGAGGAGAGAAGCAGAAAGATGAGCTAGAGAGCTCAGCCTGTCGGAACAGGAACTCCCACCAGTGCTTGCCTGTCCAACACTGTAAAAAGAAGGACGTGAGCTTATGTACCCTCTGCCTCACTTTTTGCCCTGGGAAGCCAGAAGTGTTCTAGAATGACTTCTGTTAAAATTAAAATATAGGAATTTGATTTGAACTGTTTTAAAAAAAAAATGAGAGATAGTTTTATCAAGTGGGACAGTATCAGAAGGCCCAAGCTGAGTGCTGCCTTTGCCACCTGAATGACAGTTCCCATATGTATTTAAAATATGGTCAGGTCAAGCAACACAGCTATTTCACAAGGACACGTTAAGAATGCATTGCAGTCATTTCTTTGATACAAGAGAGTATATGAGATATGTGGTCATGTTTCTTTTATTAGTTTTCTATTGCTGTGATAAAATCAGGTGGCTTAAAACAACACAAATTCCTTACCTTACATTCCGTAGGTCAGAAGTCCAACACGGGTCTCATGGGGCTAAAACCAAGGTGTCCCCATGGCTCTGCTTCTTTCTGGAGATTCTAGGGGAGACTCTTTCCTGCTCATTCAGCTCATTGACAGCTTTCGGATCCTTGTGGTTATGGGACTGAGGTGTGTTTCTTTGCTAACATCTCATTGTGGGGTTGATCCAGCTTCTAGAGGCCACCCAGATGCGTTGGCTAGGGGCCCCTTTCCTCTGTCCCCAAAGCCAGCAATGGCAAGTTGGGTCCCTCTCATGCTTCTAATCTCTTGTTCCATAGTCATATCTCTCTCACTTGCTCTGCTGTCTTTCTCTTCCATCTTGAAGGGCCAATGTGACACAAGTCCCACATGGATAGCCCTGGGTATTCTCCCTACTTTAGGATCATAATCTTATCCCAGCTTGAAAGTCCTTTTTCCATGCAATATTGTAGGGTCAAGAAATTAGGATATAGAAATTTGGGAGAGGGGAGAGGATAAGGGAGAGGCAGATTACTTTGCCTACCACAGTTCTTTACTATTTGATTTTCTGTTAAGTCTATAAAATCTTTATGAAATTCTCATGATTTTCAGAGAGTTAATATAGTTGTTTAAAAAGATGTGAGTTTAATGCAATTTTGTATCCTTAAGTAACTTTGCTATCTAACTAATTGTGCTAATCTGTTTGATTGATAAAAATGTTCTAATCACACTCCCAGAAAAGTCTGGGGAAGAAGCTAGAATTAAGAGCCCGGAATTAATAATAAGCAGACAGAATGAGAATCCTGCTGGAGTGAGAATGCAGGGCGGAAGGGTAACAGGAAGAGGAGGGGATGCCAACGCAACAGGAGACTTAGGTGAGCTCCTGGAGAGAGTTCCGCCGTGTCCAGGTTTTTCTCAGAGTCCCACAGGGAGCATGGCCCAGTCTGCTGAAACGGAGTGGAGCCCCCAAAGGGGCAGTGAGAGATGCAGCTACACCTTATATTAACCCTCTTTCCCTTCCCCCGAGGAGTGGGGTAGTATTACGATCATGCTAATTTATGTTTCCCAATCATCCCACCCCCGACTAATCATTTAGTTCCTATAAATTCTTTGTTTTGAAGATTAGTTCTTTTAATCCTTTATTCCTGTGTTAGCCTCCCAATGCCCGAGTATTTTGATTTGATTGCATTGTCTCTTTAAATGACAAAGCCAAAATGCAGAAAAGAGAATAGATCGGGAGTTCCTCCAAGAGCTAAACAGGAGGTTGCCCCATGAACAAGGGGCCCCACTCCTAGGTGACCGCCTAACTCTGACTGTTCTGTGAAAGGCCGTGAGGCATAGAGAATAGCAGTGAATACCTTGGAATTTGGGGCACTAACAACTCCCTGACAAAGCCACCCACATAGCCTGTTGATAAAGCAGTCATGTTTATCACTTACTGTAACAAGGGAGACCACTACCCTGAAAGTTTTATTAGCTTAGTAGGAGAGGGAGGTCAAGGGCAATACATTTACAAGTGGGCCTCTGGATTAAGGCACCTCTTTCAATGAGGGAAGCTTGATTGGAATTGGGTCAAGTCTGTGATATTACAGTGTTTTGTTGATGGATCCAGTGGTGAGGGTTTTAAAGCAAGTCCATTTAGGTAAACAGTCATTTGATTAAAGGGCTTGGGCCAGTTGAACAATAAGTGATCCTGAAAAAGTACTGCTTACCATCTGGCAATTTATTTTTCTGAGAATGAGGGTATGTGTTTTTCAAACAGAGGGGACTTCAGTGAGTTCCTGAAACAAACCATGAATACAGTTGTAACTTTACCTTCTGGGGCAAGAACTTCTTGAATTATAAAATCATTATCAGCTTAGAAAGTTTTTGTTTCCTTGATCCTTTGGACCTGGGGGTTTGCAGACAAGTTGTTCTGAGGAGATGAACTGAGTTAGGATTTTTAGTGTCAAATTAGCCAGCTTTGCGCACTTACCCTCAAAGGAGTTCTGTGACACCGAGTAAGGGGCTGTTAGGTGGCATCACTGCTAGCCATGTCCAGGGAGGGTTCTTACTCAAATGTCATGGGCCACTGTGAAAATTCAAACTTATCTGTCTTTTCCACTCTCCCCATACCTTGAGAACCAAAATAGTATGACCACTGAGCTGTATGTCATCCCAAACAACCTTATAAATAACATTATTAAAGTCTTTCTCTATTTAAATTACAACGTCTGTGTCCTGAGTAGGGGGCCTTAGTCTGAAAGTGTTCATTTTTTCTGGGTACTGGACCTGGAAGGCCCTGCCCCTCCTGAGTAGGGGGCCTTAGTCTGAAAGCGTTCATTTTTTCTGGGTACTGGACCTGGAAGGTCCTGCCCCTCCTGAGTAGGGGGCCTTAGTCTGAAAGCGTTCATTTTTTCTGGGTACTGGACCTGGAAGGCCCTGCCCCTCCTGAGTAGGGGGCCTTAGTCTGAAAGCGTTCATTTTTTCTGGGTACTGGACCTGGAAGGCCCTGCCCGGTGTTCTCAGGGGAGTCCTGCGTTCCCAGCAGGGTTCTGGGCTTGCCATCTCTCTCTCTAGAATTTTATGTAGTATCATGTCTGCAAATAAATATAACTTCTCCAAAAAGTCTGCCTATGAGAATAGCAAACCCTGTTCCCAGAAACATCTAAATGAGCAAAGTCCCCCTCTATTCTTCAGCTGTGCATGTTTGTAAATGTTGCCCATGCCTGGAAATGGGTTCTGGCTGGACTTTACACAGATGCACGGCTAATTTTCCATTGTTAAGGTGGAATTTACACAGATGCACAGCTAATTGTCCATGATCAGGTGGTTCAGTGGATGAAGTGTCATCCTTGCGTGCTGAGGTCACGGGTTCAATCTCAGGTCAGGACATATATGAGAAGCAACCAGTGAGTGTACAACTAAATGGAACAACTAAGTGGAACAATGAGATGATGCTTCTCTCTCCCCCTTCCCTTCTCTCTGTTTCTCTCTCTCTTACCCCCCCTCCTCTTTTTCTTTCTCTCAAATCAATGAGAGAATATTTTTTTAAAAAAATAAAAGTGGTGTTAGTAAGTTTTTGACCCCAAAACTTACCCTACATCATTTCATTGACTGTGGAACTCAGAACTCTCGTCCTTGAAAAACAGGATGGGTGTGGTCTAGAAGTGGTGACATTGCAGCTAGCTGTTCACTCATCTTATGCCTCAGAGTTACCTCATCTGCCATTCAAACACAGCTCTCTAGCTAGTAGATATTCATTACTTACAACTTTCTCTACAAACACTCAACTATTCAGACGTAGAAGGTGTTTTCAATCGCCTTACTTAGCAGTCTCCCCAAAGATGACAGTGAGAAAGAAGTAACAAGCTGAGAACAAGGGAGACGGAAAGATGAGATGGGGACGTACAAAGAAGTAGGAATGTCTCATCAATAACAAATGCATTCTTGATTTATTGCGTGGCGGCACTGTAACAGAGCCTTCACAATGACTGAGTGGGAGATGAGGAGGGCCTTTATCTTAGCGGGGAGCATAAGCCTGCCATTGGAAATCCCACTCTGGAAGCAGCTTTAACACAGTGATGGATATGCATTGGAAAGGTAAGTGGCTCGTAGAAATTGCCCTGAAATCGTTTATGCTTCAGTAAGAAGCTAGCATTGAAGTTAGTAAATAGTCAGTTACATGATTTGTGCACATATTTCCTGATGGGTAATTTTTTTTTTTCATTAAAGGTATAGATCACCTTGGCTATAAATGTCAGTTTACAGGATTCAATCAAGAATGCCAGATTAGAATGTGTGGAGTCTGGCGAGGAGGGGAGGACAGGATAGCTCTTTTTTCTCAATTACCGTTATTGTTACAAAAATGGGTGCCATCACCACTTAAGAGGACTGCCTATGATGAAAGAAGGTTTGAGGGAAAGACGAACTGATTCACTTTATAGTCATTAGCTTGCAACATTGTGGCAAAACTATTAAAGATTTCTTGGATGCCTCTCGCAGTTCCCTGTGAATCTTATAAGGCATTTGCGGTATTGTGAGCATTTTTATAATGGAGTATTTAAGATTTACAGACTGCTGTTGAAATGCCTTCTTTTACCAGTCTCTGCCCTGTATTTAAATTTATTCCTAAAAACACCTGGATCTAGGATGGCTGAGAGAAGTCTTTTTGAGCAGAAAAGGCGACTGATTCTTTTGTGTGACCTTTCCCCAGTCAAATCTGCTTTCTGTGCCTCAACTTTTCATTCTGAAAGGTAGAGAGGCATTAGTAGGTCAATGTTAACAGGTATGCATTGGCAGCGTGTTACATAGCATGGGCTTTGGAGGCAGGTGGTCCCAGTTTCAGTCCTTATAAGTGCCACCACTTAGCTCATTTCATGGGCCTCACTCGCCCTATCTGTAAAGTGGAGCTGATAATGGTACCTACCCCATAGGATCGTTGTGAGGATTCACTACATGAAAAGCACTCAGGACAGTAACAGGAACAATAAATATTTGCTAGGACTACTATTATTGCTGTTGCTGCTTTTGCTAAAACCAGAACTGAGCTTGTCATTTCTCTGTGTCAAACTTCCCTTCCCATGCTTATACCTTACTCAGGGATCAGGCTGGAAACTCCTCCCAGCCATCAGTAACCTTTGTCTGGCCCCCAGTCCTGTTACACCGACCTCCCTGAAGTGTCTGAGATCCATCTCATTCCTTGTGACATTTCTATGTATTGTCATATCACTTGAAATACCACAGTCTACTGCTGGACTGAACACTGGCCCCTGACTTCCTTGGAAAGCCCTGGATGGAGCTGTCCTTGAGTCTCCAGTGTGGGGCCCTTCCTACCTCCCCTCCCCCCAGGCAGCTTCATTGCTCTCATTGCTTCCATGAAGGTGCCGGTGGCACCGGGCCTCCCAGAGCCCAGCACAACGTTAGATACTGAACTGGTGCTGAGGAGTGAAACTGTAAATATATACAAACTGTGGCTCTCGTCTCTGGACCCAGGTTCCTGTATTTCACAGGGCTCTGTGGTTGAAGTGTAGAGAGAAGGGTCGTTATTGGAGCTGGCAGGAGCACCTCTGGCCCAGGTTCATAAAGGGCACTCAATAGGGCGAGATGCCCAGAGCATGCATCCCCAGAGCCTCAGAGCCCAGCCTCACCCCCGGTGAGGACTCGGGGAACAGGAGGTCTTCTGCAGACAGAGAGAGGGAAGCCTTCACCACCCTTCCCCCACTCTTCCCAACTCTGCTGTATACTTCCGACATCTACCTTTTTAACTCTCTGATGTCAACTGGCTTCCAGAATAGAGAAATGGAAGACGATTACTATCAAAGATGGTTATTTTTAAAAAGACATCCATAGCTGTGTGGCAAGAGAGAGGTAACTGATTGAGCTGTGTCAGGTAACTGCTTTAAGAATGAACCGTCTCCAGAGGACATGTCTTTGAGGCTGTTAGGAGCCTGCCTCTCATTTTGATTGTTTCTTTCTGAGAGATGTGTCTTCATTACTTTTCTCACTCTTCACTGGGATCAACATACACCAAAATCAGTCTACGTTCCTTTTAAATATGCCTTCTGGAATCTAATTTGAATATTTCAGAATCCCTTCTGGCAGCCATTTCTCTCGGGACAGTTGATTTCCCTCTATCCCTGCACGGCCTGCATCTTCCAATTAAAAGGTACAATTGCATACAGATATATTCAGAACGCCACAGTTCCCATCCCTCTCTAATCTAAAGCCTGGTGTAAAGGGGGTTCTGAGGTCCAGTTAAGTTGTAAACTCTCTCTCTTTGTAGTTGTGACCTCATGTAACTCCCCCCACAAAGGAGCGAGTTCCAAGTGTCGGCACAGATGACTTCAGTGATGTGACAAATACATCCCTCAACCTAAACAGCAGACTTGGCGGTCCTTGTTCAGCCCTTGTGCCTGTCTTTCCCTCGCAGTCATTTTCCATTGCTTGGCTCACCAAACCTCATACCCACAGCACATTTTCTGTAACCATGACTTTGCAGGCTTAGTCTTTCCCCAGCCAACTGGAGGGAAATCTGGGGAATTACTGACTTGTTGAAAGACCATATGTTTCTGCCGTCTTAGGTGGAAGTCTTCACAGCTAAGCACTGGGCTCTGTTTCACCAGCTCTCCAGCTATGGGGAAGGAACTGATGGGGTGATTGCTCATGGCATTAAAAATTTATGTTGACCAATGTATCAAACAGACATTTATTTTTCAGCCATAAGATGAATGGGGCACTGGAAAAGGAAGGAGAGAGGAAGAACATGGGATTTAATCAGTAAATATCTTTGTGCTCTTCCTTTTGCCAAGAGGGTTTCTTACAAATATTTAATAACCAGTAAGGTCTAGGGACCAACCGATCAGTACAGTCACTGGCTCTTTCTGGACTAGAGTGTGGAACGCTGCCTATTGTGTTAACTCATAAGTTGCTGGATCGTAGGCAGAGCCGGGGCTCCCTATAGGAAGGTTGGGGTCACAGAGCCGTGGGGAGCGTTGGACAGAGGAGATAGTTCTATTCCCCAACTTGTGTGAGAGTGTTAGTGCATATTTTAATAACTCACAGGATCATTCTTGTGTATGTGACTGCTCATTAGTCTCATCTCTGCCCACCTTCCCAAGTAGGTAAGTGCCCACACACATTTGCAGGAGCAAATCAAATGTCACTCTCTCTGCAGAACCTTTCCTAATTCCCAGCTGTTTCCTCCTCAGTGTCCCCAGAGAACTGTAACCATGACTTTATCGTACTTAAAGGCACAATCTAAGGACCAGGAGGTTATATCATGGAGGAGAAAAGATCATGACCTCTGGAGCGCAGTTAACTTCTCCAAGTCTGACATGGAAAGTGGAGAGACATCAGTGCTATTTTAATCTATTGGGCAAGTGCTGAGAGAAGGCGTTGGTTGCAAGCATCTGGGAAATGATCCCACAGACGTGTAAGGGGCGAGGCAAGAAAGGGAAGGGGCCAATGCAGAGTGTGTTAACAAACAAGTTGTCATTGTGGGCACAGGGGGCTAAATCCCACCAGAGATTCTGAGTGTCTAGAACAGCCTCAACTGTGGCAAGGAAGCTGGGGATCTGCCTACAACTGCCATGCCTCACAGGCTGAGGGTGCTCCGTGGGCATTTATTTTATCCTTAGCACTTCCCCTGACCCTGCCAGAAAACACCATCAGGCAGGGTGGCAAAGAATGTCATGCTAGCATGTTGGGGAGTGATCAGCATTTACTGAAGCTGTCCCTGAGGGACCTCTGAATCGGGCCACGGAGGTGTGAGTGGAGCACAGATAACACCTGCTGCCAGGACATACTTCACAGAGTGTCTGTGATGATGTAAGCCAAGGGGCTACTCAATAGTATTTGATTAATAATCAGGATAGATAATATTGTAATCATTTAGAGTTACTGACTACATGCCAGTCACTGTGCTACATGCTGACTCATTTCAGCCTCAGAACTAACTTACTAGGTAGGTACTATTGTTATTCCCACTTAATAGATGAGGAGGCCAAGGTGCCTGAGATTATCGGTCAGGGTTACAAAGGTAATGAGTGGGAGTGATGACTAAAGTGGGCAGTCTGGCTCCACAGTTCACCCTCATCACCACTATGTATAATGCCTTTCTATGAATAAAAGGAAAGACAATTGGCTGTTGAGATCTTTAGATTCATGTCCATCTTCACTAACTCTAACCCTTATTTTTACTTAGCACTCAGGCAATTTCTGTGACCCCAGGACCAGACCTTTGGGATACAGGGCTTGACACTTTTCTTAATTTAGACCTAGCCTGTTTCTTCTTGGTGCACAGAGGATGCTGTGTTTGTCAAACACAGATGCCATCATCCGTCACGAGTGCTTCCCGAAGGTTTCCTCCCTGTGGAGCTTGGTTCTCAGGGCTGTTGGGAGTCACAGAGGAAGTGGGAGAGACAGTCTCATCCATCACGGAGTCTAACTGGGTGGCACAGATGCCCAGAATTACCTCCTTAAGTGACAGAAATGAAAACGAGGCATGCAAAATTCAGCCAGGCCCCTGAGGGGGCAAAGTCGGGCTCTCCTTCCTCCCCTGCAATATGTTTCCCGGGCTCTATCCAGGGAAAATGAAGATTTAGAGCGTATAATGAGTAAAGAAAGTCACAAAGGGAGTGTTATGTGGAAAATGGAAGGGACCAACCTCCCCGCTATGGGAAGGAAGTGGGTTACATACACAAACTTTAAATCAATCAGAACGAGATTGGGATGGAGGTTTAGGACTGCGTTAACAATGACTTAACTACTCAGACACTGAACTTGAAAGTATGAAACTGGCCCCATTACATCCACCTCATCAGTGTCTCACAAGGTTAACTAAAAAAGCAAACGAGCAAAAGGATCATCCCTAAATGTTATTTTCCATTTCTTGCTTGCACTCTGGGAGGAGTAATTCATTGTGAGTATTGCAGGTGTATTGCTAGTGAGGGATAAGGGATGCTAACTGTATGCAGCTCAGAGCTGTGAGTGTCAAACTTGCCATATATTCAGATCACTGTCTCCGAGGCAGAAATGGTTACCACCAGAAGCTACCACCGCCTTTGAAATTCTGATTGCACCAAAACAAAATTCTTCAGTGCTAGAGGTAATTCTGAGGTAGACCAATTGTGGACCACACTTTGGAAAACCTGGCCCACAATTCTTATTTAACAATGAATACAAATTGAGCTGCACACAATTCATATGATTTAGAAATGGAAATATACAGAGCCCAGAATGGTGACCTAGATGGGAGTGGTACAGCAGCACATGAATCAGTGGGTGGGCAGGAGTGAGGGTGTCAGGCTACATGATGATGATGCACCAGTCTTTATACTTTAAAGGAAGTTCAAATTTATCCTTTAATTTGATGCAAAAAGTAGGCAGCTAGTAAGATAGATTTGATGTTAAGTTCCAGATCTGTCAAATAATGACTACTGGACCTTAAGCAACTTGTTTGGCCTCTCTGGACCTCTTTCCTTAGTTGGGAAAGGGGGAACCAAGCTAGCAGGGTGTTTTGTGGTTTTTTGTTTTGTTTTGTTTTTACAGAGAGAGAAAGAGAGCCTGAGAGAGGGATAAATAGGGACAGACAGACAGGAACAGGGAGAGATGAGAAGCATCAATCGTTAGTTTTTCGTTGCGACACCTTAGTTGTTCATTGATTGCTTTCTCATATGTGCTTGGTCAGGGGTCTATGGCAGACTGAGTAACCCCTTGCTAGAGCTAGCGACCTTGGGTCCAAGCTGGTGAGCTTTGGCTCAAACCAGATGAGCCCATGCTCAAGCTGGCGACCTCAGGGTCTTGAACCTGGGTCCTCCGCATCCCAGTCCGACGCTCTATCCACTGTGCCACTGCCTGGTCAGGCAACTAGCAGGGTGTTTTTAAGGATGAATTATAATTTTTATCACTATGTGTGACTGATCCCTGAATACATTTTATAATTATTTGATACAGGGAACCTATCTCAGGGAGAGAAAAGGACTCGGGTCTATTAATGTGAATATTGAATATGCACAATGTCTATTCAAGGTTCTTAGAGAATATGGAGGAAATATTCTCAGTGAAACTGGGCTGAGCATCTGGTCACAACTGTGCAAACTTCCTGCTGTGAGCTGCAGAAAGCACTGAAGGTGTGAATGTACTTCAGAGTTCAAAGCATTTTGCTAATTAGAAATTAGTGTTTCACAGCATAGCAGGCATGTTGGGTCCTATAAACCTAGTGAGTTTGATTAAATGTGTCTCAATACCATAGATACTGCTGTCGGCAAAGAATATGTATGTCACTTGATTGCTTCTAAGTAAACTCATGTGGCCGGAGGAAAAGTAGCCACCTCATTGAACCACAAATAGGAGAGAAATTTATGTATAGGTAGTCAACTCCCATTAGGATGCCAGCAACTTGATTCTCCCTGAAAGAACTGAGGAAGGTCAGTGACAAGTCAGTATTTGAGTTAGGTCTCAAAGGAAGACAGTGCCAAGACAGACCAACATGTCCCTAGTTACACAGTCATAATAGTCATGAAGTACCCCCTGATTTAGGAGAAGGGCAGTGACTGAGAGGCTGCAGGATACCAAAAAGGTAAAGCTGTGTAGGACCCTGGCCGGTTGGCTCAGCAGTAGAGCGTCGGCCTAGCGTGCGGAGGACCTGGGTTCGATTCCCGGCCAGGGCACATAGGAGAAGCGCCCATTTGCTTCTCCACCCCTCCGCCGCGCTTTCCTCTCTGTCTCTCTCTTCCCCTCCCGCAGCCAAGGCTCCATTGGAGCAAAGATGGCCCGGGCGCTGGGGATGGCTCTGTGGCTTCTGCCTCAGGTGCTAGAGTGGCTCTGGTCGCAACATGGCGACGCCCAAGATGGGCAGAGCATCGCCCCCTGGTGGGCAGAGCGTCGCCCCTGGTGGGCGTGCCGGGTGGATCCCGGTTGGGCGCATGCGGGAGTCTGTCTGACTGTCTCTCCCTGTTTCCAGCTTCAGAAAAATGGGAAAAAAAAAAAAAAAAAAAAAAAAGGTAAAGCTGTGGACAGGCCAAATCTGGAATCCAGTTGTGAAAAACCCTTGCTATCACATGAGGGCAACTGCTCTTATTTTTTCCAGAAGAAAGTGGACCTAGGAATAGAGGGTTTTTGTAGAGAAAATTTAAGTAGGGAAAGTGGGAGAATAAGCAGCCTTTACCAGTGAGAGGTTAAATAAGGAGCTCTCAGAAGTGCTCTGGAAAAAGGTTAAGGATGTGGATCCTTTGTTTCTGAGGATTATTTTTGTCTCTTGTGTCATATGATGGTGTGTGCGGGGTTTTTTAAAATTTTTATTTATTGATTTTAGAGGGAGAGGAAGAGGAAGAGTGAGAGGGGGGGAGAGAGAGAGAGAGACAGGAACATTAATTTTTTCCTGTATGTGCCTTGACTGGGGACTGAACCAGCAACCTTTGTACTTCAGAATGATGCTCTAACCCAGGGATCGGCAAACAACAGAGCCAAATATCAACAGTACAATGATTGAAATTTCTTTTGAGAGCAAAATTTTTTAAACTTAAACTATATAGGTAGGTACATTCCTTATCAAAGTAGTGCCCGCACGTGGTATTTGTGGAAGAGCCACACTCAAGGGTCCAGAGAGCCACATGTGGCTCATGAGCCGCAGTTTGCCAACCAGGGCTCCAACCAACCGAGCTATCTGGCCAGGGCATGACGATGCTTTAAAATAAGTGATAGTAAGTGAATTGTACATTCTTTAGGAGAGATGGGAAAGAACTGACATTAATTTTATGCCTACTATGTGTCAGTCTTCTCATTGAAAATTCACTTCTATCTTTTTTTAATGTCCCCCCCAAAATCTTGAGTATTTTTTTTCTTCATTCCCATTTTGCAATAAGGACATGAATAACAAGAAAATGAATAGCAGTTCTGAGGATTCTACCTTGAACTAGAGGGAGAGTAGGTTTCCTCATATGGAGCATAACATTCAAGTGCAGGAAACAGCAATAAACTGGTAGGTAAATAAAGAGATAGCCTTAGGGGCTACAATGAAAATGATATAAGTTGACAAACAGGGATAATTTGGATTGGAAGGCAAACTCTCTTTGAGGAGGTGACAATTAAGTTGACATAGGTGTGGCAAGAAGCCAGGCATGTTGACCTGGGGCAGAATGGACTTGGTAGGAAGAATAGAAAACAACAGAGTAATAGAGCCTTCAAGGAGAGATGCCCTTGGTGTGTCCGGGGGACAGAAAGGAGGCACTGGGATGGTAGAAGGTGAAAAATTGTTGGAGGGACAAGTGACAAGGTCAGTGGTAGGCAAGAGCCACTGAATTGTGGTCTTGGGAGGAGTTTGGGTTTTCTTCAGAGTACAATGAGAAGCCATTTAAGGGATTTTGATTAGGGATGTGATATAATGAGTTAGATCTCTGATTTGGGGACTGAGATTGAGTTGTACGGGACAGTAGCAGTAGGGAAGTCAGGGATGCCAATTGGTTTTATTATTCCAGGTGAGAGGGATGGTTTATAAAGTCCTTCAACAAACCAGAATTTTCTTTCTCTCCAGTCCTCTCTCTCTCTCTCTTTATACACACACACACACACACACACACACACACATATAGATACATATACACACATATATGTAAAACATTGATAGCTATAGATAAATAAGTATATGCATATATCTACACACATAATGTGTATGTATGTATATAATATATATACAGTGGCATAAATGAACTTTATCAGTAGCCATGGGTACACTATGGCTTCACACATAAGACTAACGTGAATCAACTTTGTTTTAGTTAATTTGCTACATCAGTATGTATATATTAAATGATGAAAATAGAGAGGCACACATGCGCCAAATAAATGTGCTTACGTGTCGAAACTTGTTGTGATAGAAATAGACAGAACTTTCCGGTAGACCTTATATATAGAATATAAATTATATACAGACTACATTACTGGTATTTAGGAATATTATGAAAGACACAAGATACATATTTCTAAGCAGGAAAGACACATTTTAAATAATTTATTGCTTTAAAAATAAAATATTCCTCACACTAAAATCTATTAAAACTCTATTAATATTTTAGAAGTGAGAGTTTGTAATTGAATATGCTTCATTATTATTTTAAAAAAGAAATATTTGCTTTAACACCTTCTAATACAGAGATTCAGAGATCTGGCTCTGAAGTTTGTGTGTGTGAATATGCGTCCTCCAGTGCCCAGAGCTGGAAGAGCAGAAGGGAGGTGATAGACTCCAAAGCCCTGGTTGTGTACATGAATAAAGGAGCCTAGACAGGACGCGCCATGTTCATCCTGCAGGCAGCCCATCACTCAGTTGTGTGCCAGGCATTGTTTTTGGGACTGGGATGCAGTAAGAACAAAATAGAGAACAGTAACATTGTCCATGTTAGTTTGTACAGTTTCCTTATAACTCTCTTCTGATTTCTAATGTTGGGAAATTCAGGATGAGATAGAGCCTTTGAACCTCTGTTATGGGGCCTCTGAAATGGTCCCAAATGCTCCTGACCTCCTGGGTTCATGCTCCTGTGTACTCCCTTCCTGTGTGTCAGCCAAAGTTAGTAACTCACTCCTAACAGATAAACTAGACAAAGGCATTGATTGGGTTGTTCACTTCTGAGAGGAGTTTACGTAAAGGCTTGGCATCTGTCTTGGATGCTGTCTCTTTCTTTCCATTGCTTACTCCAAGAGAAGAGAAGCTAGCTGCCAGGTTGTGAGCTGCACTCTGAGGTGCTCCACATGGCCAGGAGCTGAGGTTCCCACTGACAACCAGAAGAGAACTGAGGCCCTCAGTCCAACACCTGTGCAGGACTTTATCCTACCAGCAACCACGTGGTGAGCTTGAAAGTGGACCATCCCCTATTTGAGTCTTGAGGTAAGATTCAGTTTGAGGTCCTGGCTGGTGGCTTAGTGGATGGAATGTCGCCCGGTGGATGGACATTGGGGGTTCAATTCCTGGCCAGGGCACATATGAGAAGTGACCATCTGTTTCTGCCCCCCTCCACTTCCCTCTCCCCATTCTATTCCTCTTCTCCTTCCAGAGCCAGTGGCTTGATTGGTTCCAGTGTGGCCCAGGTTGCTGAGGATAGCTTCATCAGAGCACATCAGCCTCAGGAGCTAAAAATAGCTCAGTACTGGGGCATCAGCCCCAGACAGGGTTGCCAGGTAGATCCCAGTCAGGGTGCATGTGGGAGTCTGCCTATCTCAATGCTCTCACCTTAAGTAAAAAAGAAAGATTCAGTTTCAGCTGACACCTTGGCTGTAACAGTGTCAGCAACTCTGAGCCAAGGGACCTAATTAAGCTGTATCCTGATTTCTAACCCACAGAATACATGAAAAATAACAATAAATATTTGTTGTTTTAAGTCAGTAAGTGAATAATTTGTACACAGCAATAATAACTAATAGGCCTCTTTTTCCTTAGGTTTAGCATTTCTTTTTAGATGTGTTCACTCTCAGGAGAGTTAAAACTTATCAATGAGATGTTCCCTAATGACCTTCTCACCTACTGAGAGAGCCTTGGGCACCTCCGTTAGATACATCAAGTTGGGGAAGTATGCAGTGGGATAGTTGAAGGAGCTCAGGTCTGAGATCACCAGTCCTTAAGTTTCTGGGAGAGAAATCTGTTCATGATAACTTTATGTGTCTTCTAGTTTGTACATACCACTGCTTGCTTGAATAAGTTGGAAAACATCATTTCAAGTAATTTAAACTCAAAGCCAGGATAAATATTGAATCATTCCAAAGTATCAGAAATTATACAAGGGTGTTTAAGAATTTCTGATTCTTCTAATAATTGTGACAGCAGCCCTTGTTTTTCAAGAGTTTTTTTTTTTTGGTTCTCTTTATTTTTGCTATTTCAGAGACTACAGAAAATATATTGTTTTCTAATTCATATCACCATCTCTTGGCACAGCACTAGGAGGAATTTGGGTGTCAGTCTGTAGAGAAAGTGTATGGCGCAGATTATTGACAAGGGTTCTCAAACTCTGCCCACAGGTTATGAGTGTGGCTTAAACCTGGCAGTACTTAAGTGTTTGTTTTTCTCCAGCAATTTATGAGTAAGTATTAGTAGAGGCTGTAACATGTTAAGACATTAAGTGACTGTATCAGTAAGTACACATGTATAAACATGCAGTATACATGACCAAATCCTCCATAAATACACAACAAATCTCAAAGAGTTGAACATATGCTTTTGTTTTAAAGTACCTTTTAAACTGGGTTTATGTAGAGACACCAAGTCCAAATGAATTTTTAAGGAGTTTTATTAAAAGATTTATTAATATGCCGGCTGCCTATGACTAACATGAGGCAAAGCTGACCCAAATCGTGCCATGCAGAATATAGACCTGACACAGGTTATATACCCTTGATCACACACAGGTTGGTGGGAAAAGGAGGGGGGCCTAACATAATCATTATTAAGCTTATAACATTCATCTATAGGATCTATAAAAAACATTCTACATATTAAAACTTATAAGGTAATACAATAGCAAAAAATGTTGTTTTTTAAATCAAAAAAATATTTCCATATGTTCAAATAAAACCTCTCCAGATTATTTTGACATTTGATTGTTGCATACCCATCACTCAAAATCAAATTGTCTTCCATCACCTTCTATCTGTTTTTCTTTGTGCCCTTCCCTTCACCCCCCCATCCTTTCTCCCTGCCCCCCCATTAAAATCACATTCTTGCCCATGTCTCTGAGTCTCATTTTTATGTCCCATCTATATATGGAATCATGTAGTTCCTAGTTTTTTCTGATTTACTTATTTCACTGAATATAAAGTTATCAAGGTCCATCCATGTTGTTGTAAATGGTCTGATGTCATCATTTCTTATGACTGAGTAGTATTCCATAGTATATATGTACCAAAGCTTTTTAATCCACTCGTCCACTGACGGACACCTGATTTATCAATGTCACCCCATTAAAATTAAAAAAAAGGCATTTCCAAATCTTTCAGTGTTCATCTGCTATCCCTTCTGTCTAGAGGTATATGCATTAACTATAGGCCTTCAGGATGGGAAGGGAGCCTGCAGGGCCAGGGGATAAGCGTCTGTGAACGGCCCATTAAAGAAAGAAAGAAAGAAAGGGAAAGGGAAAGGGAAAAGGGCTTGTTTAATCTTCCTTCCCCTCCCCCACAACTGGCGAGGTGTTTGTCCTCTTCCTCACAGGTGCGGGGGAAGGGAAGGAATCCAAGTTTTCTCTCTGCTTCCACTCAAAACCCAGCACAAAATCTCTCTATTTATTACACAATGGTGTCATCCATCCTGAGCTGGTTTAAATCACACACAAGTATAGAAATCATATTTACAAAATCTCTCTGTATGCTTAGCCCAAATCATAAAATGCCCTTTATGCTTCCTAGTAAAAGGGGGTTTCCTACAGAGTATGTCTCGTAAGCCAGGAAATTTTCACATTTCTCTCCCCTCACTCTCTACAGAAAGAAGAGGATAAGAAACCTGACTCTTCCTCCTAAAATATTAATTTTTGCAGTTCTTTGGTACCTTACTACACTTAAAAGTTGTTGAAAGAGTCCAAGGACGAGGCAAGGATGTGGTTCTTAAATGCTGTTTCTTGAACTGACTCTGAGCTAAGACTATCTTAACTTTTGCTCTAAAGAAGTGAAAGTAAAATATTATAAGATTTTTCATAAGTCTGAATTTATCTGACACCCTTTATTCTGGGATTTTTTTTCTTGTTTTATTTGTACATAAATGTTCTTGCTTTTTAAAGTAATGACGACAACAATGACGGTGGTGACAATGGTGATGATGAAAAGTAGGAAGCTTGTTTTTTTTATGGCCTTATCAAAATGAAAACGTGGTTGTCTTATTTCAGACTCCTCTCCCCAATGTTTGTTGTTGTTTCACATTCTGAAACCCACTGATCAGAAAGGTTTTTATTTTTTCTTGTGGAGCAAGGCACTGCATGTAGACAAGTGGAGTTAGAATGCGTATCAAATAACACTCCTGACAGGGGTGGAGACAGAAACAGGATCACCAGCCAAGGTGCATTACTCCTGGTTTAGCCACATGCTTCAGGTAGAATGCACAACAGCACTTGAATTCTGTATGTGTGCTTTTCTGTAACATAATATTTTAAATTATATACACAATCAACAATAACTTAAACAACTAGTCATGATTGTTAACTCTTACCACTTGTTTACCTTATACAGGTATTGCGACAGGCACTTTTAACTACTTAAACTCATTTAACAAAATCTTTATGAAGTAGATATTAATAATATCTCCACAGATACATTTGTTAAAACTTATTTGACTGGGGTCCACAGTAAGAAGCACATTTTACATCACAACCCAAAACACACACGCACAAAGAAAAGTATTTTATATTCTATTTCACTTTTTGAAAGCTATTGATTGCAAATTAATAAACGATATGCCCTTCCTTCTCTTTCTTTTTCTTCTCTGCTAGCCACCATCTGTTGACTCTCTTTATATAATTTAATCTATTTCACTTTCCATAGTGTAATTTAATATCCACAACCTTTTAATGTACATGTTGTTCTCATTTTATAAATGTATCTCAGAGAATTAAGTCCTTACACCAGTACAGCTAATAGAAGGCAGAGTCAAGATTTGAGTCAGATGTATCGGCTTCAAAACACTACTAGCTCTCCCCATCCTGCATTATAAAGCCATGGCAAACATGACCTCTGTTGATAAGGTTGATTCTTTGGGTGACTGAGTAGCCTGCTGTGCATTGTTCCTGTGATGTAGCCAGATTCTTGATATAGAAGGCATTGTAACACCAGAATTGTCTGATTGTTCATATATATTATTATTATTAATTTGATATATGATAATATGTATTATTCCCCATAATATAACATTATCAACTATATTTTATACACACATGCACATACCTATGGAAGATGAAAAATATGCTCAAATCCATCCCAACCGAGATTTCCAAATGATTATAACAAAAAAGATATCAATTGAACAATAAAAAATGGTTTATACAACTAATAAACAGCCATCTGACATTTAATATATGGAGGTTATAAATAAAATATAATGGAAATGGAAATGAAAATTTATTGTACTCATTTTTTTCTTTTTATTAAACATTTTCTTTTCCATTATTTTTACCTTGGGATCACATAGTTATCTTGCATTTAAACGTCATTTAAAAATAATCTTCCAGCATAGAAATTATTTGATTTAGGACAAAACACAGACTCCAGACAGAGCTCTCTGAAACAGATGGACGTAGTGAGGAGTCCGATGAACTGAGGAGTCAGGAGATAGATTCTCCCTCTTCAAATCTCCCCCTGGGTGTCCATACACGAAACTGCACTTTGAGTTTCTCCCAATGTAGCATGCAGTTCAAATTTTCCCATGTAAATGCTCTAACTAGATACTGACATGTTTATAAAACGGGTCCATTTGTCTCAGCCCGAAGCGATGATGTTCAAGTACCTCTTGTCACATATTCATTCAGTGGATTGTGGGTGAAAAAAACAAACCTCTGTAAAACTTACCCAATAAAAGAAATAGTTCAGAAGTGGTATTAATAATTGTGGGAATTGAGTGTATTATACATGGAAGCCCGTTTGACTATTTGTATTTATGTTTGAAAGTCTCATTAGAAATATTTTTAGAGATCACAATACCCAAAGTTGCTACACATATAGTAAAACTCAAAGTATGGACAACCATTTCAGAAATAAATGTGCCAATACGTTTAAATATCATAGAGATACTCACATGGCTGTTAGCCCACAGCCCTACTTCTTGAAGTCTCAAGTAGCAATAAATAGCAACAAAAACACATCTATGCACATCTATACACACTATCTTATCTAAAATGGTGAAAAATCAGAAAACAAAGCATTCTACATTAAAAATAAGTAAGCAAATTATGTTTTACCCGAATGGAATGTATTTTGGTGGCTCAAATATATAATAGTGTTGAACCATCCTTGCATACTTAGAATAAATCTCACTTAGTATGATATAGAATTATTTTTATACATTGTTCGTTTTTTTGCTGTTATTTTGTTAAGGATTTGCATTAAATGAGAGCTATTATTTCTGGTTTTCTTTTCATGTACTATCTCTGCAGGATTTTGGTATCAGAACAATACTAGCTTAATATGATGATTTAGAAAGTACTTTCTTCTCTTTTGTCTTGTACAAGAGATTAGATAAAATTGGTGTTAATTCTTATTTATATGTTTCATAATATTGTTCAGTGAAGCCATCTGGATCTGGCTTCCTTTAAGATTTTATTTATTTGATGGTTACTATTCTGATTGTTTTTTTTATTTTTATGAGAGAGAGACAGGGACAGACAAGGAGGACAAACAGGAAGAGACAGAGAGAACAGAAGCATCAACTCAGAGTTGAGGCACCTTAGTTGTTCATTGACTGCTTTCTCATATGTGCTTTGAATATGGGTGGCTCTAGCCAAGCCAGTGACCCCTTGTTCAAGCTAACGACCTTGGGCTTCAACCCAAGTACCTTTGGGATCAAGTTAGCAATCATGGGATCATGTCTATAATCCCATGCCCCAGCCGGTGATCCCACGCTCAAGCTGGTGACCCTGTACTCAAGTCAGCGACCTTGGGGGTTTCGAACCTGTGTCCTCAGAGACTGACGCTCTATCTACTGTACCACTACCTGGTCAGGCTGTTTATTTCATCTTGATTTAGTTGTGTAGTTTATAGTTTTTGATGATTGGTCTATTTCTTTTAAGTAGTCAAATTTAGAAATAAAAAATTGTTGGTTGTATTCATTTATCTTTATAATGACTGCAGGATGTGTGGTAATTTAATCTCTGATGCTGGTGGCTTGTATCTTGTCTTTATTCTTATCAGTTTTACTAGTAGAAGTTTCCCAATTTTATTCTTTGAATTCAGTTTTTTGTCTCACTGATTTTTTTCTATAGGTTTCCTATTTATAATTTCAATAATTATCATTTCTGTTCTTTCCTTCCTTCTGCTTTTCTTGGAATTTATTTTGTTCTTTATCTAGTTTCTTGAGGTAAGTATTTAGGTTATTAATCTGAGCTCTTTCCTCCTTTCTAAAGTAAACAGTGTTATAAATTTCCCTCTTGGCAGTACTTTAGCTATATTTCACAAATTTTGATATGTCATGTTTGTGTCTATTGTCTTTTATGGTATTTTAACATTTTTTTGAAATTTTCTCTTTAATCCATGAATTATTCAGAAGTGTATCATTTAACTTTTTACATATTTAGAGATTTTCCTCTTGTCTTTCTGTTACTAATTTCTAATTTGATTCCATTGCTGTTTTATATCACAGTGTATTATTTTAATTCTTTTACATTTTTTGAGGTTTATTTGATGGCCTAAGATATGATCTATCTTGGTAAATGTTCAGGGGGCACTTGAAAACAAAATGTGCTTTTCTCTGGTTGGTTGGAGTGTTCTATTTATGTCAATTGGATACTGTTGGTTGACTGTGTTCATATCTCTGATATACTTGCTTATTTTCTGTCTAATTTTTTAACTGCTTGCTGAAACAGAACTTTTGAAGTTCCGGCTATGATTGTGGACCATTTTTTAGCTCTGTCAGTTTTTGTTTCATGTAGTTTGAGTCTCTGTTTACTAGTGAGTACATATTTAAGACCAGTATGGCTTCATGGTGGATTGATCCTTTTCTCATTATTGTGACATTCTTCTTTGTCTCTAGTAATTGTCTATGCTTTGAAGTGGATGGTATCAGATATTAATATAGTCCTTTTGGCTTTTTTTTTTTAATAATTAATGTTTGCATGATATACTTTTCCCCATCCTTTTATTTTCAACCTACCTATCTATGCCATTGAATTTGAAGTTTCTTTTAAGCAGCATAAATTTGGTCATATTTTTTTATCTTTCCTGCCAATCTGTGTCTTTTGGTTGGCGTAACGAGACTGTTTCCATTTAGGGTGATTTGCAGTGCTTCACACTGTCATTTATTATTTGTTTTCTCTGATTCTTGTTCTTATGTTTTTCTTTTCTTGTTTTTCTTTGGGTTACCTAAACAGGTTAGAGGATTCCAACTCCATTTTAGTTATAATATTCTTGAGTGTATCTCCTTTATAGTGTATTTTCATAGCAGTTGTTCAGGGTATTACAATATACGTACACGACTTGTAATAGTTTACTTGAATCAACAATTTGCCACTTTGAGTGAAGTTTAGAAAGCACACTACCACTGAGGTCTCTTTACCTTCCCCATTTTTAAATGTCATTGTTTTGGGTATCCAGTAGTGTGCTATGTTTTGTTTTGGTTCTCATATATGATTACTGAAACTAATGAGGACAATTATAGACTATTGTATTTACCTATCTTTCTATTCTGTTGTCACTTTGTTCCTGATGCTACAGGAATACTTCTTTTATAATTTCCTTTCTGTTCTAAGAACTTCCTTTCCATGCATATCTACTAGCAACAAATTATTTTTGTTTTTCTTCATCTGAGAAAGTTTCTATTTCTCCTTCATTCCTAAGAGTTTTTTCACTGTATATAGAATTTACAGTCAACAGTTCTTAACTTTTAGCACTTGAAAAATATTATCCTTCTGGCCTTCATAATTTCTAAGAGAAATCTGCTGTCATTGAAATTGCTATTCTTCTATATGTAAGCAGTTTTCAAGACTTTGTCTTTAGTGATAAGAAATTTAATTATGATGTGTCTCAGCATGCATTTCTTTGGGATTACTCTATCGGGGTCAATTCAACTTCTGGAAACTGTTGGCTTGTGTCCTTTATCGACATTGGCAAGTTTTCAGTCATTATATATTTTAATGCTCTTTATTTTATTATTATTATTATTATTATTATTATTATTTATTCAATGAGAGGAGGGGAAGCAGAGACTCCTGCATGCACCCCAACCAGGATTCACAAGGCAAGCTCACTAGGAGGTAATACTCTGCCCATCTGGGATGTTGCTCCCTTGCTCAGCAACTGAGCTCTTTTTAGTGACTGAGGTGGAGGCCATGGAGCCATCCTCAGCACCTGGGGCCAACTCGCTCCAAATGAACCATGACTTCTGAAGGGAAAGAGCGACAGAGAAAGAGAGAGAGAAAAAAACAAATGGAGGGAGGGTGGAGAAGTAAATGGGCGCTTCTCCTGTGTACCCTGTCTTAGAATCGAACCCGGGACTAGATGCTCTACCACTGAGCCAACTGGCCAGGGCCAGATTTTTCTTATTTATTTCAAAAGTATTTATAATTGATTGTTTAATCATTTTTATGGTGTCAGCTTTAAAATCTTTGTCAGATAATGCCCATATCTAAGTCACCTCAGTATAGGCATTGATTAGTTATCTTCTCTCATTCAAGTTGTGTTTTCCTGTCTTGGCAGGTGGTATTTATTTGTATCATGGACATTTTGTTTATGGTGTAAATACTGGATTAAAGTTAAGCATGTAGGTCTTGGCCTAATTCTGTGAATTGTGGTTCCGATGGCAGTTTTATTTTTGCAGTCTTTGCAGTGTCATCTTGGTCTGCTTGGTTAGTCAGGTGCTACTGGGTTCCCATTGGTCCCTGGTGGTGCCACCTGAGGGGCCAGAAGAAAGGTTTACCCAGGCTAACTGTCAGGTGTCTTGGTGGAAGAGAAATGCAGTGAGATTCTCCTCCTGCTGCTCCCTTTTGCTTTTTCTGGGTCTGTAGAGACAAAGAAGCTCCTTGAACCAGGCTGATTTCTATAGCTGGGTCCCCCTCTTGCACATCCTGGTATCTCTGGATGGGGTTGTCTCAGGCCCCTAGGGAAAAAGGGGCTTCCCAAATGAAAGCCTCGCTATAGCCAAGTCCCTCTTTCTAGTTTGGTCTTCGCTGCCCATATCAGTATCTCTGAGAATGTTTCTCCTGGCTTCTTATTTCCTGTGGGATTCCTAGCTAAGAGATCTCCCTTTCCAGTGGTAGCAGACTCACCAGATGTTGTCAGAGGCACCCCTGTTTTCTCAGGGGAAGAATAAACCTATTTGAACTGTCTTCTATTCTGAGAGCATGAGACAGAAAACACTGAGTTTGGGCCGCCTTCTATTGGCTAGGGGAGGCAAGGTGCTGTGCCGCTGTGCGGTTCGTCCAGCCCCGGGTTCCCAAGCTAGCTCACCACCTCCTTACCATCTCCCCAGGTTCTCCTTCCACTGTCTCTTGTGCAAGTTCCAGAGTTGATAGTTGTGCTTAGTTGGAGAAAAACAAACAAACAAACAAACAAACAAAACAAAAACAAAAAACAAGGAAAACCGGTTCTGTGTAAGCTTGTCTAGAGAGGAAATATAAATACATTTTTTATGACTACATGCTCTTATATCAAGTAGAACCTAAATTGTTATTATAAAGCTCATCTTGTATCTTTCTTATCAGTGGGAAAATGTTGAGGCTTCTGGAGCAGAGACTTACAGGCAGCTGGGCGCACTAACCATGAAATCAAAGGTTAGTATTAAGAAAGTACTTCCCCATGGATCACTTATTAATTGCAAGAGAAGAAACAGTATCTATTCAGTGGAGAAACTCAACAACTTGACTGATTATCAGTATCATCAACAAATACGGGTGGGCACCATGCTCCTCCTGACCTGATATGAGAGGAAGCGATGTGGCATCCTCTGTGTGGTGTTCCGGTCAGGAGGGCGTGGCCAGACTCTCATCACGAGGAAACATCAGAAACACTCAAAATGGGGAACATCTATTTAAAAAAAAAAAAAACACCAAAAACTGGCCCCTACTCTTCAAAACTGACAATATCATGAATTTAATGACAATGTTATTAAATTTGCTGATTTGGTGACTTTGCTCTGGTGACATAAGAGAATGTCTTCATGCTTAAGGAATACACACTCAAGTGTAAAGAAACACACACATACAGAGTGAAATAGGACATGATAAAAATGTGATGAAATGTTAAAATTTGGTTAAAAAGTATATGAAGGTTTTTTGGATTATTCTTCCAACTGTTATAAGTTTGATAGTGTGGTTGGTATGAGCTACTTCCAGTCACATGTAGAATTTATGTCATCACAGTAACCAGTGAGGTGCTTCAGAGGTTCTTGGGCACATGAGACCGTAGAAAAACATATGGCAAGATTTCTCACTGTGTATTGGAACACACATATAGGTTTCTTATGACGCATAAACCCAGCTGTTAGGATTTGTTATGCCTCATGAATCCCTCCTTCCTCCCAATTGATTTTGATCCTAAATTTCTCATCATGCAGCTACTGTCTCTACTAATGTTATTGATTTCAGTGCTTGGCTAAATTTATTTCCTTCTCTTGAGTCACATTTTTAGTGGATTGCATGGTAGCACTTCACGTTTACAGAGCAGGTTCACATGCTCCGTCTCATGTAATTTTCTTTTGTGTCCTTTTAAAAAAGAAATGGAAGACTCAGGGTTTGGTATGTTTATGATCCTTCTGTGTACAGGTAAATGAAGATAATCTCACCAGCAAGTGATGTCTCTTGGTGAGGAAATAGACTAAATTTGAAATCAATCATTGAATCCTGGATTTAAATTCTATCTCTTCCATTTATTACTTTCTGGCCTAGGCAACTGTTTAACCTGTCTGATCCTCAGTTTTCTCACGTGTAGAATGCAAATACTAACACCCACATCAACGGATGATTGTAAGAACTAAAAATAATATATGTAAGGGTACTGTGTCTGTTGGGGACTCAACATATAGTATTAATGATAAATAACACCAGTATTATGGGTTAGTCTTCCGGTAAGGCTGATCCTTTGGAAAGAATCAATAAGGAAATGCAGGACTCTGTTTGAGGACCTCCTCTGATCCCATCAGCCCCAGATTCCCTGATGCTTGTCATCAGTTGGAGCCCTGTCTCCTCATCCTCTCTCCCAGGACACACAAACAGTCTCTTGGGGTTCTCTACCTTGCTTAGAGAACATATCTCCACTGGCATTTCCCACCAATAAATTTTATCTCTCTTCTTTTATTATCTGGGTCCCACAGATAATTGTTCGTTCTCTAAAAAACTAATGTATGAAAATGCTTTTGTGAATTACCTCTCCCAAGTGGCAATGTCTTAACATAAGAGGGTGGAGTCTGGACCATGATTTTGGTTGAACAATATTTTAGAAGCCATTTGTGTTGTGTAGCTAACATTCAATTTACAGGTCGATGTGGTCCTTGTTCACCATTGCCATTAAAAAACATGAGTGCTTTTCTGTGTTAAGCAAAATGGCTCACTTTAGCTCTTGTGTTCTAGTTAAAAGTGTGGGCTCTGAGATGAGAAGACCTGGGTTCAAATCCTGCTTTGCTGTTTTACAGTTGGTTGATTGTGGCTGATGGGCATGATGAGCAGTAATGACTCAATGAACATAAAGCACCTCGCACAGCGTGTGGATGGCTTGCTGTGCATAGTCAAGTATTATTATTTCATGTGAACTCCACATATAAAACTGTGGACCTAGAAGGCACTTGAGATATTGTATAGTTAGTGATTTTCAGTTTTTCTTTTACCAATAGGAGCCTTTTCTTCCTCACAAATTAAAAATAATAATAATAATAATAATAAAGTAGTATGCAGAATTTCAATGTAAAAAAAACTGTTTAGATTGACATAGGGGAAGGCCAGAGCCCCACCCTCTATGGCTACCTTGACTCTCTCTTTCCACTGGGGTGGCTTCAGGGTCACTAAGACCTGAGTATCCTCTGGTCCATGACAAATCATGGGGAAACAGTGACTAGAAACAGTGGCAGTGACTGATTTTTGCCCCTGAAACTGAGGTTGACTAGGCTCAGTGAGACAGTTCTTACTCAGATTCTGAGTAAGTCACGTGGTAGATGAGGCTGGAGGTTTTGAAGGCTTCTAAGCTCTATGCCTGGGTCTGTGCTGGAAGGAATCGGGCACCTTGGGCATCTCTCACTCCCCATGGGAACTTGGGGTGTGATCTTCCCACCTGACAGCCTCAAGATCAGTGGGGTTTGTACATGGCTCCTGATGGCTCCCAGAGAGGATCTCACCAGGAATTAGCAAGGTTAGGCGTCAGGAGTCACCCAGAACTTCCATGATATTCTATTTCTCCAAGACACAAAGACATGCCCAGTTTCAAAGGAAGATGGCACAGGGGCAATGAATTGGCAGCCCTGTCATAACCACCACACCTACAATCAAGAGATCTCATTTTGAAGATCCCTGGGGAGCAAATTCCTTTAGAGTCTCATCATGTGTGTGTAGTGCTGGCCATGATGCTGACATGCACAAAAGCTACCATTTAATGAGCGGTCACTCTCTAGTAGGCGCTGCTTTAAACACTTGACATATCAAGAGTTCCAGAAGCCTATGACAGTAGGTGGATATTTTCAAATGAGGAGACTAAGTCAGAGAGTGAGACTGCCCAAGATTATACAGATAATACAGGAAGAGTTAGGAATTAAAGCTCAACTCTCCATCACTCCTAAAGTACAACTTTCAAGGCTGTGAAAGCAGATTCAGCCAAAAGCAGACAGTTGAATTGAAGAGTGGGGCCTGGACACTGGACTTGCTCACTCCACTATACCTTTCCATTCTCTCTCTGACACTGTTCCTTATGAGCTATTTTTACAAACCTGTTTTGACAAACTAAGGTAAGATGTCCCCTTAAATTCACTACGAAGCTCATAGGAGCTCTTGTCTCTAGTTTAAAGCCTCCTTCTTGTCCCCTGTATGTTAAATATCCTCTGGCAGCAAATGAACAGTATTCACAGGCCAGCCGTCATCTGATTTAGAAGGAAATTGTTTTTTATTTTGAGGTAGATTGAAGGTGTCATCCCCTTTGATGGTAATGAGAGTTCGCAGTTGGTGCTGGCTTCTCTTTGCAGCGCCCTGAGCTCTAGCTTTTCTTAGTTGGAATCCCAAGTGGAGCCCTGCTGCCAGAGGGCCAGTTTTCTGAAACTTGGTCTACAAGACATGATCTTGAGGGGAAGTTGAACCTGCTTGTATCCAATCACCTAGATCCTGAGAGTTTGGCTGTCCAGAGGCCAGGAGGGAAGTTCATTTGATAATGGATGATATTGATTAAATTGGTCTATCTAACTCATAAATACTTAGGCTTTAACTGTGATGGATTTGATTTATTTATTGAATCTTCTTTCTTGTTCTTCACCATTTTGGCCAAATATACTTCCTTTCCTCACTGGCTTTGGTGGGGCTTCGTGACTTGCTTTGGTCAATAGACTGTTAACAATATGACAGGAACAGAGACAAGGTGTGGTGTATGCCCACACTCCTGATATTCACAATGAGAAAAACATGCCTTGGAGATTCCCTGGTACAAGAAGGATGAGAAAAATATGGATCAGTCTCAGGCTGAACCTGCAGCCTGAATCCAAGTGCAGCCATCCCACTTCACAGAGTTGCCCGTCTGAGCCCAACCTACCTTAGCCACATCAGTCAACCTCCAGGTCTATGAGAGAGAAATATTTGTCCTTGCAAGACACTGGGGATTTCAGGCTTTGGGTTCACAGCATTAATGAAGCAAAATATTACTAAAGTAACAACTAACATTTGTTGGCTATAGAGTGGTGATTTTGTGATTTATGATAAGAAATAAATATTTGGTCTTCATTTGTTTCTGGCACAGAGCTCCTAAACCCGTGTAATTTCCTAAGTGATGAAAGCAATAAAGTATCTTCTTGTATTAATGCCAGTGGCTTTGGGGTTTCACTGAAGGTTGGAGCTAACCAGTGATTAAAGGGATGGAACTTTCAGTTCTACCCCCAACCTCCAGGGAGGTGAGAGAGATTAGAGATTAAGTTCAGTCACCAATGGACAATGATTTATTCATTCATGAATACTTAATGAAGTTTCCATAAAAATCCCAACCAACAGTGTTTAGAGAGTTTCTGGGTTGGGTTGGTGAACATATGGAGATGCTGGAAGAATGGTACCTTCAGAGAGGGCTGGAAGGTCCAAGCCTTCTTCCCATACCTTGCTCTATGCATCTCTTCCATCTTGCTGTTTCTGAGTTATGTTCTTTTATAAAAAAAAAAAAAAAAAGGTAACGCATGAAGTAAAATGTTTATCTGAGTTCCCTGATCTATTCTAGCAAATTAATTGTATCTAGGGAGAAAGTAGTAGGAACCTCTCTGACCTATAGCTTGGTCGGAAGTACAAGTGACTATCTAGTGATTAATCTCTGAAGGTGGGAGGCGGCACTTTTGAGGGACTGAGCCTTCAACCTGTCTTCATGTAAATAATATCACAGTTGAGTTTGAATTGTAGAACACCTAGCTGGTGTCAGAGAATTGCCTGGTGATTATAGGGGAAAAACCCGTATGTTGAAATTGGTTAGTCAGAATCTTAATACTGTCTACTATTTTTAAATTATCTGAGTACTTAAAAATTGGCATTGTCGGCAGTCCTGTGGTAATGTTCTGGGATTTCAGTTGTCTTCTTTTTTTTTTTTTTTTTCTGAAGCTGGAAACGGAGAGGCAGTCAGACAGACTCCCGCATGCGCCCGACCGGGACCCACCAGGCATGCCCACCAGGGGGCGACGCTCTGCCCACCAGGGGGCAATGCTCTGCCCATCCGGGGCGTCGCTCTGTCACGACCAGAGCCACTCTAGTGCCTGGGGCAGAGGCCAAGGAGCCATCCCCAGCACCCGGGCCATCTCTTGCTCCAATGGAGCCTTGGCTGCGGGAGGGGAAGAGAGAGACAGAGAGGAAGGAGAGGGGGAGGGGTGGAGAAGCAGATGGGCGCCTCTCCTGTGTGCCCTGGCCGGGAATCGAACCCAGGACCTCCGCACGCCAGGCCGACGCTCCACCACTGAGCCAACCGGCCAGGGCCCTCCGTTGTCTTCTTGAAAGAAGGATTTCAGACAAGAGATGCAGGTAGCAAAGCAAGCAGCAGTTCACCGGCAAAGGGAAAGTACACTGGGAAGGTATCTAGGCAGGCAAATCAGACCGAACCAAGTGCCACACTTGGTTACATATTCAGATTTTTGTGCTTGCTTGGGTATCCTCCCTGCCTCCTGGCTCCTCCCCACCTCCCACCACTGCTCCACCCGGTTCATTCCTGCGCATCGCATACACACATCTCTGCCAGTAGAGGGCAGTCGTGCACCTGCGCTGTTCACATTTTGAGGCCATGTGCATGCTCTTCATCATTATTTTGCACTTTTATGTCAAGCGTTCCCTAGTGGAATGTCATATAACAGTCATGACCTATTTGTTAGTCCCTCTGCACATACTCCTCACAGATATGAAACTGAGGGCATATCAGGACCTTGAAGACCATGGTCAACTATCTGGTTATCAGCTGATGGTTATGTTTACAGTTGGTATTTCCTTTCCTTCTCTGACCCATCTCATAGCTCATGTCGGATTAGCTACCTACTCTGACAATATCAGACACTATCTAAGCATATTTTGTGCACTAACTCTTTTAATTCTAAAACAAGACTATAAAGAAGATAATATTATCTTCATTTTAGAACCTTAGAGACATTGCCCTTGAGGAAAATGATTAGAATAGTTCATCAAAACTTACTCTTTTGAGCACAGAACCAAAGTGGACTTTGGAAATTTTTATTAAGATCAGAAAAGCAGATTTTTCTGAAATTCTTGGAGCCCTGACAACTTTTTAAAGAACAGATCTTGGCAAGGTCATTCTGGAAACCACTATCCTAGGCATAGCAGGTAAGAACAGTGATCAAAGCTGCTGTTTACTGACTACTTGTGTCAGATTCTATGCTTTGATCATATCAGTTCTTACATGTTTGCCATATGAGGTTACTACCAGTTTTATTTCCCTATGTGGACAACTGAAGTACAGGGAGGTTAAATAATGTACTTACAGTCATATAGCTTATAGGTGACTACAATAGAATTCAGACACAGTACCTGACTTCTCATTAACTACACGAAGCCACCTATTACAGTACAGTACCAGTTTCTTTCTTCCTGCCTCCCTCCCTCCCTCTATTCCTCCGTTCCTTCTTTTCTTTTTTCTTTCTTTTCTTTTCTTCTTTCTTTCTTTCTTCCTTCCTTTCTTCTTTCTTTTATTTTCTTTCTTTCTCTCTCTCTCGTTCTTTCTTTCTATTTTTTGTGACAGACAGAGAGAGAGAGAGACAGAGAGAGGGCCAGGTAGAGACAGACAGACAGGAAGGGAGAGAGATGAGAAGCATCAATTCTTTGTTGCGGCTCCTGAGTTGCACTACTGCCTGGTCAGGCATACAATACCAGTTTCTTTGCTACATGATTTACCCCCTTATTGACAACCATTTTCTTTGTAGAGAAATTATATTTGTAAGAATGAGAGGGCACTCGAACACCAGGTGTGCAGGCTTTATTAGAGGAAAAAGATCTGCCGGGGCACTCCTCTGGGAGAAGTGCACCCAAACAGACTCTGAGGCAAACATTTATTCAGGTGGGGAGAGCTTTGAGCAAGTGTGCGTTGAGTCAGCAATTCTGGTGTGCTCCTTTCTGCAGTCCTACGATTTTGGCTTTCTGGAAAAGCTTCTCCTCGGGGCAGCTGACCAGCTCCTAGAACTTTTCTGTTCCAGGGGCGATAGTCCAGTAAGTAAGGGTGGGGTCAGATAGACAAGTGGAACAGCAAAAGGGAGGTTTGGAAGTTTTGGTAAATTCATGTATCTATCAATATTTCATATTTGAATGGTTTTAACAATTTTGGGAATTGTTTCTTAAACAGATATTTACTGAGAATATGATATATGCCAGGTGCTGTGCAGTACAACTGAAGTGAATAATTGGAAAATGCTGGATATTAGAAAACCTAGATTCTGCTGCCATGTGACCATACAGCATTAAGGGTAGAATGGGCTTCATGTGACACTCCCACTGAGCATTCTATCCTATGACACTGGTCACCTCATTTGATGGACAATGCAGCATGACACAGTGGTAAAGAGTCTTTGACTTCAGGGTCAAACAAAAGTAGACATAAATTCTGGTTCTGCTTCCTGCTACATAAAAGCTTGGGCAAGCTATGTCACTTTGCTAAACCTCAATATCTTTATCCAATACAATCTTAAGTGTAGAGCTGACCTCAAATCATTGTAGGGAAAGTCAAGAGTGAAAATGTACTGAAGCCCTTAGTTCAATGACTGATGCCAATAAACAGCCCGTAAATTATATAGTAATAATGGCTATCATTTTTATAAGGAATTATATCTAGTCTTCTCATCATCTTGGTTCATTCTCATTTGGATATATTCTGATTTGAAGACATTATACTCTTAAAAACATCACAGAACTTAACACCTTCTAGTTGACTGTCAATGCTGGTTGGGTGTACACAAAACTTATGAATCCAGTCTGTTCTTCTCCCTGGGCCTCAGTTTCTTGACATCAAAAGGAGAAAGATTAGATCAATGTTGGGTTCCTTGTAGATATAACACAAGACAAAACTAACTAACAAAATGCATTATTCAAAGATAGATAATCTGAATAAATGTTAATTCTCATGGGTTTAAATTTTTAATATACATAATGGTGCAAAAGTAGGTTCACAGTGTAAGTACGTGAAATGTTTCTTCTTGTATTATTTATTATTGTATTTTCTATATAAACAACTGTAAACCTACTTTTGCCTTATCCTGTATACTCTGTCTATGGCTCAATGCTCCTAATTGCCCATATTTAACGGGTTCACAGTTACTATGTCCCATGGAATGTTCTATGTTTTGAAAGGCTTAAAGGAAATGTATGGTATCTTTTTTTTTTTTTTTAAGTAAATTTTTATTTTAATGGGGTGACATCAATAAATCAGGGTACATACATTCAAAGAAAACATTTCCAGGTTATCTTGTCATTTAGTTCTGTTGCATACCCATCACCCAAAAAGAGATCATCCTCTGCCACCCTCCATCCAGTTCTCTCTGTACCCCTCCCCCTCTCCCTCCTTCCCTCCCCCCACCCCCCATAGCCACCACACTCCTGTCCATGCCTCCTAGTCTCGCTTTTATGTCCCCCCAATGTATGGAATCCTGCAGTTCCTGTTTCTTTCTGATTCGCTTATTTCACCCGCACAATGCTACCAAGAGTCCACCATTCCGCTATAAGTGATCCGATGTCACCATTTCTCCTAGCTGAATAATATACCATGGTATATATGTGCCCCATCTTCTTCATCCAGTCCTCTATTTTTTTTTTACAGTGATTAAAAGCCTTTAAGCAAACTCTTGGCCCATACAGCAAGAATCCCTAAAAGAGTAGTGACCTTAACATGTTCCCCAAGTCCAAGATGGCCCCATCACCATGCCCAATCCCTGAAAAATGCAACCCAACCACAGTTCAGTCTGTTAGGAGCTGTCACAGGGAGCAGGAGTCCAGGAAAGTTCCCCACAGGAAAAGTCCGCATGGCACTGGAATTGTTGTCACCATTCTATACTTTGTAGCTCATGTCCAAGTCCCAATGACCGCTGCTTCTAGCTGGTAATGATTCAGGTAGACTGGAAAAAGCCATTTGCAGCATGTGTGGATATGGAGCTTCTGTTCTCCTCAGCCTGGAGAGAAGAGACCAGGTTGCTTTTCCCTGGAGCTCTGTGACTGTGGCCTGGTAAAGAGAACCTTGGGATACACTAAGCTGGGTGGCAAAGGTAAATTCATAATACAAGTTGGCAAAAGGAGGAAAGAGAGCTCTAAATTAGGAGTAGGTCCCAGCCTGAAATATGAGTGGGGCATTGAGGTAGGAGGGATAAAGGAAACACTATATATTAAGCAAAGCAGCAGAAAATAGGACTATCAACACCCACAACAGAGATCTTTGAGGGAAGAATAAAAAACCTGACTATTCAGGCAAAATATAGTTAAGTGGCCCTTGTGAGAATGAGATCAGTTTACCTGCTTCTTGGATAAAATACCCTAGGCTCGTCCACAGTATCGTAGATGGGGCCCACGGCCCTGGGCACCTTCAGCCTTCAGTGGCAAACCCCAGCTTTCTCGGCAAGGTTAGGTCATAGGTGGCTGGAGCAGGGCTGGAAGAGACTGAACCCTCCCTTAGAGGAGCGAGGGGGAAGCCCACCTTCCAGGGTCCCTGTTTCCTCACAGCAGAGGCGTGTAAGCCTGGCAGGCTTTAGCTCAATGACCTTCCTTTCCACTATTGAAGCAGGACCCAGATGGCATCCTATGAGACCCCTTTGGGGTGTTGGAGCCTTTAAGGGTGTATCCTAAAAGCTGGTAGTTCCCCTGATCTCTATTGGGCTTTTTCTGCCTCTAGGTATCTTAAAAGCCATTCTCAGAAGATCTCGCTGAGGGGTTTGAGGATCCCCATCTGCCTATATAAATCTTTTCCATATATCTGGAGCTATTTGGAAAAAAGACAGAACAGTGTTATTAGCTAGATCTAATAAAGAAGGTAGTAGTTTGCAGGCGAAAAAGATTTGGTGTCTCCTGTTCAAAAGAAATGTAAATAAATTTTTTTTTTTTAAGTAAAAAGCATGATATGGTAGACCCATCGGAGTCATTGGCCTGGTGTGCAGGATTCCCGGGTTCGATTCCTGGCCAGAGCACACAGGAGAAGTGTCCATCTACCTCTCCACTCCTCCCCCTCTCCTTCCTCTTCGTCTCTCTCCTCTCGCCCACAGCCAAGGCTCCACTGGAGCAAATCCACCCTGGGCACTAAGGATGGCCCCATGACCTCTGCCCCAGTCACTAGAATGGCTCCGGTCCTAACAGAGCAACACCCCAGATGGGCAGAGCATTCCCCCCAGTAGGCATGCCAGGTGGATCCCAGTCAGGCGCATGCAGGAGTCTGTCTGACTGCCTCCCCATCCCCATCCTCAGAAATATACAAAAAATAAATAAATAAAAGAAAAAATACTCAAAAAAAAAAAGGGGGGGGCATTCCCTTGTGCTTAAGCTCCAGGGAGCATGGAGTGAGCTTGAGTATGTCCTATGAAACATGGAGCTCTATGTTGACATATAAGTCTTTGAAGAAGGAGGAACTGCTGAAATAGTTTATCAGCATTTGCCCCTAAGACAGCAGTCTTTATAGTGGGAACACCATATGTAAATATTTTCTGTCTGTCTATAGATTAAGGGGGGAATATGGCAAATGCTGAAAAGCCATGATCTTTGTGCCCCTCCCCTCCCCCAACCCCCTCCCTCTCCTCCCCCCACCCTGTAACCCCAACACTGTTGTTCATGTCTCTGAGTCTCATCTTTATGTCCCACCTATGTATGGAAACGTATAGTTCTTAGTTTTTTCTGATTTACTTCTTTCACTCAGTATAATGTTATCAAGGCCCATCCATGTTGTTGTAAAAGATCCTATGTCATCATTTCTTATGGCTGAGTAGTATTCCATAGTATATATATACCAAAGCTTTTTAATCCACTCGTCCTCTGATGGACACTTGGGCTGTTTCCAAATCTTTGCTATTGTGAACAATGCTGCCATAAACATGAGGGTGCATTTCTTCTTTTCAAACAGTGCTATGGTGTTCTTGGGGTATATTCCTAACAGTGGTATAGCTGGGTCAAAAGGCAGTTTGATTTTTAATTTCTTGAGGAATCTCCATACTGTTTTCCACAGTGGCTGCACCAGTCTGCATTCCCACCAACAGTGCAGGAGGGTTCCCTTTTCTCCACATCCTCGCCAGCACTTATTCTGTGTTGTTTTGTTGATGAGCGCCATTCTGGCTGGTGTGAGGTGATATCTCATTGTGGTTTTAATTTGCATTTCTCTAATCATTAGTGATGTTGAACATTTTTTCATATGCCTATTGGCCATCTGTGTGTCCTCTTTGGAGAAGTGTCTATTCATTTCTTTTGCCCATTTTTGGATTGGATTGTTTGTATTCCTGGTATTAAGTTTTACAAGTTCTTTATAAATTTTGGTTATTAACCCCTTATCAGACGCTATGTCAAATATATTCTCCCATTGTGTAGTTTGTCTTTTTATTCTGTTCTTATTGTCCTTAGCTGTGCAGAAACTTTTTAGTTTGATAAAGTCCCATTTGTTTATCCTGTCTTTTATTTCACTTGCCTGTGGAGACAAATCAGCAAATATATTGCTGCGAGAGATGTCAGAGAGCTTACTGCCTATGTTTTCTTCTAAGATGCTTATGGTTTCACGGCTTACATTCAAGTCTTTTATCCATTTTGAGTTTATTTTTGTGAGTGGTGTAAGTTGGTGGTCTAGTTTCTTTTTTTTGCAGGTAGCTGTCCAGTTTTCCCAACACCATTTGTTGAAGAGGCTGTCTTTACTCCATTGTATTGTCTTACCTCCTTTGTCAAATATCAGTTGTCCATAGAGCTGTGGGTTTATTTCTGAGTTCTCTGTTCTGTTCCATTGATCTATATGCCTGTTCTTATGCCAATACCATGCTGTTTTGAGTACAATGGCCTTATAATATAACTTGATATCTGGAAGTGTGATACCTCCCGCTTTTTTCTTCCTTTTCAGGATTGCTGAGGCTATTCGTGTTCTTTTTTGGTTCCATATAAATTTTTGGAATATGTGTTCTATGTCTTTGAAGTAAGTCATTGGTATTTTGATTGGTATTGCATTGAATTTATAAATTGCTTTGGGTAATATAGACATTTTAATGATGTTTATTCTTCCTAACCATGAGCACAGTATATGCCTCCACTTATTCGTATCTTCCCTGATTTCTTTTATCAATGTTTTATAATTTTCCGAGTACAAGTCTTTAATCTCCTTGGTTAGATTTATTCCTAGGTACTTTATTTTTTTGGTTGCAATGGTAAAGGGGATTGATTCCCTGATTTCTCTTTCTGACAGTTCATTATTAGTGTATAAAAATGCCTCTGATTTCTGAGTATTGATTTTATATCCTGCCACCTTGCCAAATTCTTTTATCAGGTCTAGTAGTTTTTTGACTGAGACTTTAGGGTTTTCTATATACAATATCATATCATGTGCAAATAATGATAGTTTTACTTCTTCTTTTCCAATTTGGATGCCTTTTATTTCTTTTTCTTGTCTGATTGCTGTGGCGAGGACTTCCAGAACTATGTTGAATAAGAGTGGTGAAAGGGGGCACCCCTGCCTTGTTCCTGATCTTAAGGGGATTGCTTTTAATTTTTGCCCATTGAGTATGATGTTGGCTGTGGGTTTGTCATAGATGGCCTTTATCATGTTGAGGTATGTTCCTTGTATTCCCACTTTCCTGAGAGTTTTGATCATGAATGGGTGCTGGACTTTATCAAATGCTTTTTCTGCATCTATTGAAATTATCATGTGGTTTTTCTCCTTTCTTTTGTTTATGTGATGAATCACGTTGATTGATTTGCGAATGTTGTACCAGCCTTGCTGCCCAAGAATAAATCCTACTTGATCATGGTGTATGATTTTTTCCATATATTGCTGGATCCGGTTTGCTAATATTTTATTGAGGATTTTTGCATCTAAGTTCATCAGGGATATTGGCCTATAATTTTCTTTTTTTGTGTTGTCTTTGCCTGGTTTTGGAATCAGAATTATGCTCGCCTCATAAAAGGAGTTTGGAAGTCTTCCTTCTTCTTGAATTTTTTGAAATAGCTTGAGAAGGATAGGAGTTAGTTCTTCTTTGAATATTTGGTAGAATTCACTTGTGAAGCCATCAGGCCCAGGACTTTTCTTTTTTGGGAGTTTTTTGATAGCTGTTTCAATCTCATTTGTTGTAATTGGTCTGTTTAGGTTTTCTGATTCTTCCAGATTGATTTTTGGAAGATTTATGATTCAAGGAATTTGTCCATTTCATCTAGGTTGTCTAGTTTTTTGGCGTACAGTTCTTCATAGTATTTTCTTACAATATTTTGTATTTCTGTTGTGTCAGTTGTTATTTCTCCACTCTCATTTCTAATTTTATTTATTTGAGTCCTCTCTCTTTTTTTCTTGGTGAGTCTTGTTAAAGGTTCATCAATCTTGTTTACCTTTTCAAAGAACCAGCTCCTGGTTTCATTGATCCTCTGTATTGTTTCTTTAGCCTCTATGTCATTTATTTCTGCTCTGATCTTTATTATTTCCTTCCTTCTACTAGCTCTGGGCTTTACTTGCTGTTCTTTTTCTAGTTCTTTTAGATGCAGGGTTAAGTTGTTTATTTGAGCTTTTTCTAGCTTCTTGAGGTATGCCTGTAATGCTATAAACTTCCCTCTCAGGACTGCTTTTGCTGTGTCCCATAAATTTTGAGTTGATGTATGCTCATTATCGTTTGTTTCTAGGAATTTTTTAATTTCTTCTTTGATCTCCATGTTAACCCATTCGTTGTTTAATAAAGTACTATTTAGTTTCCAAGTGTTTGAATGTTTTTCAATTTTTCTATTGTGGTTGATTTCTAGTTTAATGCCATTGTGATCAGAGAAAGTGCTCGATATGATTTCAATCTTCTTAAATTTGTTGAGCCCGCTTTTGTGCCCTAACATGTGGTCTATTCTAGAGAATGTACCATGAGTGCTTGAAAAGAATGTATATTCTGCTGCTTTAGGGTGAACGGTTCTGAAGATATCTATTAAATCGAGTTGATCTAGTATGTCCTTTAAGTCTGCTGTTTCTTTGTTAATTTTCTTTCTTGAGGATCTATCTAATGATGTTAATGGGGTATTGAAATCTCCTACTATTATAGTATTGCTGTTGATCTCGCCCTTTAAGTCTATCAAAGTCTGCTTTATATATTTAGGTGCTCCTGTATTAGGTGCGTAGATATTTATAATGGTTATATCTTCCTTTTGGATTGCTCCCTTTATCATTATGTAGTGACCTTCTTTATCTCTAACTATGGTCTTTGTTCTGAAGTCCATTTTGTCTGATATAAGTATTGCTACCCCAGCTTTTTTTTCATTTCCATTTGCGTGAAATATTTTTTTCCATCCTTTTATCTTCAGTCTGTGTCCATCTTTTGATTTAAGGTGTGTCTCTTGTAGACAGCATATGCATGGGTCCTGTTTTCTTATCCATGCAGCTACCCTATGTCTCTTGATCGGATCATTTAATCCATTAACATTTAAGGTTATTACTGATATGTAATTGTTTATTGCCATTTTTTTCTTTAATACTGTTTTTCTCTTTTGCTATATTCTTTTTTTCCTTTGATCTGTTTACAACAGGTCCCTTAGCATTTCTTGCAGCCTTGGTTTGGTTGCAGTGAAATCCTTGAGTTTTTTTTTTTGTCTGTAAAGCTTTTTATTTCTCCTTCAATTTTAAATGATAGCCTTGCTGGATAAAGTAGTCTTGGTTGTAGGTTCTTGTTCTGCATTACTTTGAATATTTCTTGCCATTCCCTTCTGGCCTCAAGTGTTTCTGTTGAGAAGTCAGAAGTCATCCTTATGGGGGCTCCTTTGTAGGTGATAGTCTTTTTTTCTCTAGCAGCTTTTAATATTTTCTCTTTATCATTTAGCTTTGGTAATTTAATTATGATGTGTCTTGGAGTTGGTTTCTTTGGGTTTCTCCTTAATGGAGTTCTCTGTGCTTCCTGAACATGTGAAATGTTTTCCTGCCTTAATTGGGGGAAGTTTTCCGCTATAATATGTTTGAACAAAGTCTCTATCCCTTGTTCTTTCTCTTCTTCTTCAGGAACCTCTATGATGCGGATGTTATTTCTCCTCATGTTGTCACAGAGCTCTCTTAGAGTTTCCTCAGACTTTTTGAGTCTCTTTTCTTTTTTCTGCTCTGATTCCGTGCCTTTATTTATTGTGTCCTCTAACTCACTGATTCGATTCTCTGCTTCATCCATCCTGCTTTTAATTTCTTCCATTGTATTCTTTATTTCAGATATTGTATTTGTCATTTCTGTCTGATTCTTTTTTATTATTTCAATGTCCTTTTTTATATTTGTTATCTCTTTATTTAGGTTTTCGTAATGGCCATCTATGGTGGTTCTAATATCTTTGAGCATCCTAACAATCGTTATTTTAAACTCTGCATCTGGTAATTTGGTTATATCTGATTCACTTAGGTCCTTTTCTGGGGATTTCTCTTGGTTTATTTGTGTTGTATTTCTCTGCCTCCGCATTTTCTCTTCACGGGAGTGGCTGTGATCACGTGCTTGGGCGCACAAGCGTTGGTGGCCTTGGCCTTTTCCCCGCCCCCGTGTGTGACGTTATGCTTGTTCCTGAGGGCACTGGCGAGCACCTTTGTTCAGCTGCGGGTCTCCGCCTGTTTCCAAGCTTTCGCCCTGCCTTTGCAGGATGATCCCACTCAAGGAACAGCTGCTAGCCTTGGCTCTACTGTCGGGCAGGGCTGCGTGCTCAAGCTCCGGTATCTTTGTATTTATCCAGAAAACTGCTTCTCTCTTGGTCATTAAATAGCTACTGCTACCCAAGTAGGTGAGAATATTGGTTGTAATAAATTAAAAACAAAACACAAGATCTTTTCGTCTGTTGTTTTAATATTTATCAACATCCATTTTAATTGTAAGGCAACCCATGAATGAGGAAACTCTGAGAGTCATCATAACTAGACGATTCCCATTCAGTGTTACAGTAAATTGTGATGTGATTCTCATTTCAAATTCCTGCCCCACTTCTTTGCCCCTCCCCTAGATTTAGTAACAGCTGAGGTATGTAATCTGTTCTATGGGACATTACTATTCCTGTCACAGTGCTGTGTCTAATTAGCATCAGAGGGAGAGTCTAGAAAGTAGAGCAGGAGAAAACCATGTAGGAAGATAAGATTGCTTCCCCAAGGACAAGTAAATCCCCCATATCAGTATTTTTGACAAAGTCAAACAGCCTAAAGAATTCTGAAAGTTAATAACAAATGAAGAATTCCCAAGAAAAGACAGAGATCAGATAAAAATTCATCTCTCTTATTTTCCTCTATTGTTTCTCCCCTATCTAGTTTCTCAGTTCCATAGGAACAAAGAGAAGGCGTGGCTCTTTCTTAAATGACAATGGCCTCCCTATTCAAAGGGGAAAAAGTGTATTTCTCAGGATTTTCCTGAGACACCCCTGACTATTACATCAGATGCAGTCTTTCAGGGTTTTTTTTATTTGTTTGTTTGTTTTACTTCCAGTATCATTCCAGACAAATTGCTTACACAATATTTGGCACACCTCTGGGGATTCTTCTTCTTAATTTTTTGAGCCAGAAATGTTATTATCTTTTAATCACCCAAACTTGGTCATTTATTGCATACACCCTCTGTATAGGGTGCTAATACAGTGTTTAAAAGATGATTATTTCTGTGTGTTCAATGGGATTGGAAATGTCGGCGTGTTTGTTATTGTTTGTTAAACCCTCTGAAGTCAGTTGCTCATTATAAGAGCTTGTAACTTTAGGGACTTAGCTGATGAATCCAATTGAACTGTCAGCTTTCTCAGGCTAGGCTGGATACAGAAAGAATTTCCATCCTAATTGCTTTAATTAATGAATACAGGATTAAGGCAACCCATAGAGAGAAATGCTGCAGCATCTTTATGGCATTATTGCCACACGTGGTAACTGGCTAACAGTAATCTGTTCTTGATGAGCACTTGCAATATCAATTACTGCACTTTTATGGGACACCTACCATGCACATGACATATGGGAACACAAAGTGCCTGACTTGTCCCCAACCCTGAAAAGGCTTATAATTGCATTAAGAAACACACTGCAGATGTATGAAACAAGGAGAGAATAAATAAAAGTTTTATGGTAAAATAATTTTAGAGACAGGAAACACCATTTCTGGAGTAGAGTTGCTCCCCTGGGATTGGAAAGGCGCCAGCGATCGCCAGGAGAGAGGAGGAGAGCGCAGGGCCTGTGTAGTAATAGGTTAGTTAGCCCCTCTCCTTGGAATTGCCAGGTTCTTTGTTCTTTCCTTCTTTGTGCCTATTCTTCTCCCTGTGTGAGTGTTCTTGCCCCAGTTCTTCAAAGTGTTGCCTCCTCCTCTTTAGTTAGATGTGAACTCTAAAATGATCCTGGGAGAGTCATCTGCCTGTCACCATATCAAAAGGGAAACACCACCCCTCCCACACCCCACCCTTTGTCAGAGAGCCCTCATCCCCATTTTTATAATCGCCTCTTTTAGGATGTGAGCTCCTATGAGTGGAGATCTGGTGTGTGTCCTTCACTGAGTCACAAGTGCCTGGCAGATTGTGAGCATTTAAAAAAAAACATGAGTTGACAAAATGATTTCTCAGAGAGGGATATTTTATTGTAAGCAGCAGAAATGGACTCTGGCTAATTAGAGTAAAGGGAAATAAAATAGAATTTTCTCTTGTGAGGTTGGAGAACCAGACTTGGAAACAGGAGACAGTCCAGTCAAGAGGACTTGGAAGCAGGAATGACAGCACAGGGCTCATCGCAGGGACCATCTGGTCAGGACACAGCTAGGGGGACCAGTAAAAAACACCAACCATATCTTTTGTCTTTGGACACTTACAGAAAAGAAGCTTTATTTCCATAGAGAGAAAGATGAGCAGATGCGAATCAAACTAAGTCCTGAGAGATCAGCTACAATGTCATGTAGCTGTCTTATTGGGAAACTGCTTCCAGGAAAACACTTGCTATACACCACATTGAAGGGACTGTCATGGTTCTTTCTGATAAGGTGTGCAAGCTAATGAAAAATAATTAACCGCAGCAGAGAAAAGCTAAAGCCAAGAGCTCTCTTAATGCCTAGTTCGGTTGCAGAACTGGCGTGGTTCCACTAACTTTACTCGGGAGAGAGAGAGCAGGCTTGAATTAATCAGTATTTGGTAGATCAATTGAGGAAGCACTAGGTTGTTCTAATTGCTTGGATTCTTTAAACTATGCTCATTTTCATTCTTTAGAGCATTTTGTTTCTTGTGTAAAGAATTCACAGTGTATAACATACAGTTTAGTTTTATTTTAAACAAGGTAAATTTCCTATGTTTGATGTCTCAATTTTATCTGAAAGGATATGCAATTCTATACAATTCCTGGTCATCCTTTGCCTGCTCAGAACTTATTTCTATCCCTTTGGTAACAGCGCCTTGATCTTTTTCCTTTGCAAAATGACGCCTATTTTCCAAGAACAAATTTGTAGTATCTGAGAGCTGTGAAAAGACCATGTGTATTATTTTCTTATCGAAAGGATTAAAAATGAAAGCAATATTTTGAATATCTAGGTATGGAAAGCTCTAGTGTGGGTTATATTTTTTTCTTTTTCTTTTTGGACACTTGTAAAGTAATTAATCCCGGTCAATCCAGTGACTAAAGGGGTGAGGGCTATAGCTGAAGTGCAACAATGAAAACCAGACTATGTGGGCATCTTTTGTGTAATAAAATAACATAAAAGTGGAAATCACATTTGTAATTAACCCTGTGGGAAAGATATCATGAATGTTAAGGATTAAACTAGGGAGCAATAAATAACAGTTGGAGTATTGGAGACAAGGTACTGACTGATGTGTACCATAAAATTATATTTCTGAAAATGTTGCTTCAAGTGGTGTTTTATCCTTGCATTTAAATGTGAACACAAAAAATTTATGTTCGACAAATATTTATATACTAAATAGTGATGCGCTAAAGAGTAATAGTGTATAACTTTATATGCATGTGCATATGTATACATGCATACACATGTATGTATACGAATTTTTATAATATCTATATTATGTGTAATTATATATGTATGTATACATGTTTATAATAGTATATATGATATATAGCATTATATACATAATTGTATAAAGGTGTTAATTAGTGATTTAGTACACTAAATACTCAAACATGGTTTTCTTCCAGCTGTTTACTTTTATTAGCACGCAACATCATGGTGAGGCTGGATTATATTTCTGAGGGTATTGTTGGCCATCTGACTCTAGCCAATTTTCACTTTAGTGGGTTGGAAAGTTGTTTCAGAAAAACTGGTTTACATCCATTTTCCCTGAGAGAATTAAAGGAGAGGAAAATGAAACAGGAAGCTCAGGCTTTACAAAAGCCTTGGGAAGGCAGCATAATGTCTTATTAGAGTCAGCTTAGACTTTCTTCCCTTCTTTGTCCTGCATTTACTGAGTCCCTGACACATGCCTGTCCCCGTCTCCACTTCTCAGTGCCGGTGCTGATGAGATGAATGAGGTGGTGCTTTGGAACCACTGGTCCATACGACGAGAGCCAACCTGTGCTCGAAGAAGCCACTTCATAATGGACTTTGGCTATAATTTCTTTGGGAAGAAGTGTGTTCACCCAACTTAATTAAGCCCAGAAAATGATAGTCCTAAGGTCAATCAAGTAGCAATTTTTCTATAGTAGCCCTTCAGAGAGGCTTGATAGAGAAGGCAGGCACGATTCATTTCCTCTGAGTACGTGACAAGTGGGGCTAGGCTTAAATATTCCACTGGAGAGATTTTTTTTTTTTTAATATTAAAAAGAACCTCCCAACCCTAACTATCTGGGATAAAAAAGGACAAAGGAGAGGACGGATATGGAATCACCAATGAGGAATTAGAGAACCAGAACCCCGCTGCTTGTTTAATTACATAGCATCTTGGAAGAGGAGTGCTAGACTTGATCCATACCTGGCAAACAACGGAAGTAAGCTGATGCCATCTCTTACATTGTTTCTTTCTAAAAAAAAAAAAAAAAAAAAAAAAAGTCCATTGATTTGAAAGAGGGGGAGAAGGGGAAAAGAAGAGATAGAGAGAGAAGCATCAACTTGTTATTCCATTTAGTTGTGCCTCATTGGTTGCTACTCATACTTGCCCTGACCTAGGATGGGAGCTGTGACCTCAGCGTGTAGGGCCAATGCTCTTTCCACTTAGAAACCCAACCAGGACCTATTGTTTTATTTTTTTAAAACAATAAAAAAATGTCTTAAATGAAATACATCTTGTTGACATTGTTGAGGTTTTGGTTGCTTATTCCTCTTTTTTGAAGCCCTTATTTTTCCCCTAGAAGGATCATTTAAGAACTCAATTGTCCTGGACCACTCTTATCATCTTGGACTTTGTAACTTTCTTTTCCTCTCTGAACCTGACTTTTGAATCCCCATGCTCTCCAGCGTGTGTCCTGTGATGCCATGGCAGATTCTTTAAATCCCCTCTTTAATTTCTCATCAGGATTGTCCATGGCTGTTACACAGAACACTCCCTCAGGAAGGAAGGATAGTGCTGACCTAAATTATACCTGTATTTTTAGTACCTGTTACAGTCACTGGAGCATAAAAGGCGCTTAACGCAGATTGAATGCATGAATGAGCAAATAAGGAACCACAAGGCTGCGGAACCTTGTAGCCAACGTCCTTTATGTATAAATGAACGGAGTGCACATTGTAGTCAGACCTCTTCCCTTGCAGGCAACAGACACTGACAGCAGTTAGATTAGGTAAAGCACAGGGAGTTCTCCCAGGGAGACGGGGTAGTTCAGGGATAGAGAGAGGTCAGGTCATATCGGTCCTGCTGCCTGTTTTTGTATAGCCCATGAGCTAAGAATGATTTTGGCATTGCAAATAGCTAAAAAAAAAATTCAAAACACAAACACTATTTCACGACATGAGATTACATGAAATTCAGATCTCAGTGTCCCTAAATAAAGTTTTATTGCAACAGGCGTGCCTGTTTGTGTATTTTCTCTGGCTACATCTGTGCTGCAGTGACAGAGTGGAGTCGTTGTGGCTGAGGTTATATGGCTAGCAGACACTAAAATGTTTACTACCTGGCCCTTTACAGAGAAAGATTGCCAATCTCCCAGTTCCCACATAGAGTCCAAGCTGGGCAAGCAAAACTTCAGGAGTTCAGAAACCAGGCTACCTACCACTAGGAATCTAGGACGCAGAAATGAGACTATCGCTCAGGGTGCCACCATCAGAGGGAATATGTTCATTCCCATCTTATTTCATTTAGATAAGTTTCAAATTCCAGAAAGAAAAAAAGAAAGCCTGAGTAGCCTAGCTTTGATGACCTCCTCACCCCTTGACTAGCAGGATGACGATGGAGGGAACCTTGATTAATGTCCCCATCAGTTAGAAACTTAGAAAAGAGAACAGATGTGCACTGCAGTACTTGACCCATGATACCAAGGTAAAATCATAGCTAAGCCTCTCCTTTACCCTCCAAAGATAAACAGAAGCTGTAATCTACCTGGTCACATTCAGAGGCTGCTGAATAGTGGTGGCTGCACACCTGACACTGTAACCTCTTGTCATTAAGATTGAGTGGACTCCTCATTACAGTATGTGTCCTCATTCATCAGAAAAGTCAACTTTTATCTCTTTGGCTTCATTTCACCCAAGATGATCATACCCAACGATGCACCATCTCATACCCAAGTAGCTGAGCACTAGACAAAGCAGGGACTTCTTTTCATTTCTTTTTTAAGATTTATATTGATTTTCCCAATTGAGTTTCAGAACTGTTATAAATCAGCTTTTAATGAAGCTAAATTGGAGATGTCTCAATGAGACTCCAAAGGAATTAGCGCTTTATCTAAAGAAGTGAATGAAGGTGGGGTTTGGGAAGATTGGGACTTCATGGTCTCAATTTTCATGGGGTATCTATCTAGCCTCCACTCTCAGGAACTATTGCCATGAAACTAAAAAGCACCAATCAGTAACCATGGAAAGGCCTCTGAGCAGCACTTTTTAGAGCAAACACCATCTTAATTTTGTTTTTCTGGGCGGTTCATGTTAAGGAGAATAGGGTGATATCGATAACTTCCAAGCCTGAAAAATGTGAAATTAAGTTTTACTAAAAAAGTTAATTGATAGGAAGATAAGAGATTGGTTTTTCTGAAAGCAATGCAACTTCTATTGAGCCCATATGTGGTAATGAGAGAGGGAGCCGCGTGTGGATGCTGTATATAAGGACGGCAGAAATGGCCTTGGTGTGAATGTGCTTTGGCTTAACCTTTATTTTCCATAAATCTGGGTTTCAGGAAGAGAAATACTTTAAGAATCTTTTTTGGAAGGAAGTGGCTATGTGGTTAGGAGTGGGCGTTTCTCTCTTTCTCTCTTTGTTTTAGTTTTTGATTGTTTCTGAGCTGAGGAGAGTCTTCTAGGGATGTGAGGGATTTGTGCAAGTGTGTTTGAAGTCAAAGATATGGAATAAAGTCAATGTCTCCTAAAAATCCCTCAGTTGATGCTGAGGAAAACACGTTTGCCCAACCTGGAGCAACTCGGGGGAGGGCCTGGCAGCTGCTGCTTTGAGGAGAAGGTGAGATGGCCATTTTTGGCATTGTTGGGGAGGGTGGAGAAGAGGCAGGAGGGGAGGCATGGGACTGGTCAGTCTGGACGCTAGGGTGTCCTTCCCCTCCGAAGACACTAGATGCATTCGCCTTGTTGAACAAATTCATCAACGTGGTGAAGGCAAGAATACTAATTAAGTGTGTTTTGCATAATAGAAAATCAATTTTAATTGTCCCAAATGGAAGTATTGTTTACAGTTCCAGATGGCTGCCAGGCAGTACCTGGAGAAAATAAATGAGTCCAGGGCGTAGGGAATTGCTTTCCATTCCTAGGAGCATTGCAGAGAAGGCAGCAGAGAATTCAGCCTAAGAACGTTGTGGCACAGAAAACAAATTACCTATGAAGTCTGCAAAACAGTGCTTTCCATAGAACAATGCCATCAGCGGTGTCATCAGTTTCCATGTTCTGACCTCCCTGCTGGCGTCACCACAGGAGGGATGAGCACGCACGATGGTTGTCACCACTCCCAGAGCCTCCTCCAACCACACCACCAGGTTAAAATGGCCTTCTCACCTCTAAGCCAACTACTTCCTAACCCAGGCTGTGCCTTCCTTAAGAACAGTGAAGTGGATGCCCATGTACCCAGCACCTAGATTCACAAATTGTTAATGCTTCCTTCCGTCACCGGGCCTGTGAGGGCCACCCTCAGTCCTCCAGGCACACATATCTAAACATCACCTCTCCTTCTCACTTGGTCCCTTCCCTAGATTCTCTTAACTTCCTGGGCAAAGCAGGTCTGTCTTTTACTACACTTCATTCTTCCTACTTTGAGGAACTTTTATATTCATCTTATCTTTCACCTAACCTCAAGTTCCTCAAGGACATTTGAGTCAAGAGCTGAACTTCATTTTAGTATAGAGCTAAGTGCAGTAACAATACACCTTGAGTGACTGATTTAATCCATTTCCTCGGCTGTGAAGTGGGGGTAATGATACTAGCTGGTGTGAGGATCAATGAGTTACGTCAAATGAAACTTCTAGCATAAACTCTGATATGTATGTAGTTCAGACTCATAGATGGCAGCTGCTAATACTGTTTTATTATTATAAAGTTGTCAGTTTTCTTTGAAGAAATAATTGGAGCATATCACGGACAAAAAAAATATATAATTCTCCTACTGAAAAACCCCCAGGAGGGACAAACTGGAGTTTGGAGATAGAGGATCGCTCAGTGCCCTCGGTGCTGGTGGGCTCGAGGCAGTCATTAGCGGGACCCTGCGGCAGAACTACCTGCCGTGCTTGTTAACGTTGCAGATGCTTATTGAACCAGAATCCCAGGTATTGAACCCAAAATATCTGTCTTTAATAAGCTTCCCAGGTGATTCTGATGAAATCTAAATTTTGAGAATTTTGGCTCAAAGAGAATAGTCATCCCCTGATTTACTAAGTGGTAAAGCCCAGATACAGACTCTAATGTGAGTCTATAACAGACACTTGTGTGGTGTTTCACTTATTTTCTTGTCAAAGGTGCCTTGGTTGAGATGGCTGCAACCAGCCAGCATCCCATTCTTATTTCTGTCCAGTAGGGTGAAGATAACTGATTCTCAGTCTCCTGAAGCTCTCGGGCACTGCTCCCAGGACTTCCCTGTGAGAACTAGATGGCCACCTCTTTGCTGACGTTAGTAATTAACATAAATCATTGCATGGTGTAATGTGTGTTCAGGGTGAGCCTGATGTTGGTCTAAGTATATATACAACAATTAAAGGAGCCAATATAACTCTTCCCTGCTGTGCAGCTCACTGGAATAGTCTTATAAAATACAAGCACTTGACTTTTTTCTCCAGAGTCCTTGCCATTGAAACTTTTCTCAGATTTTAGTATCTCGAAAACTCAGTTGGTGTTGGGAATTAGCTGGTCCTTCTTCTTCTTCTAATTTTTTTTCCTGAATTCAAATTCAGAATCCTGATTCACAGATGATATCTAGAGTATCAAACAGACCTGGATTTGAATTTTATCTTTGTGTGATTAAGTTATTCAATCTTTTTAACCCTCAGTCTCCCATGTATAAAACAGGGTGACTAAGAAATGCAGTAGGTCCTCACTTACTATCACCCACAGGTTCTGGGACTTGAAGTGAAACAACATATAAGGGAACCAATTTTACCATAGGCTAAACCAGGGTTAAGCTCCTATAGCCTCTCAAAGGATATTGTGAGCATTAAGAATACACGAGAAAGCACCTATTACATTCGCACAGTGCTCGAGGTTAGTTTTTGTTCCTATGGCACAAGTGCAGTATCAGATAGAAAAAAGAAATGCATTTTCTCTAAACTAAGGATTTCTCAGCATCAGGACTATTGAGATTTTGAGCCAGGTAATTCTGTGTGTGTGTGTGTGTGTGTGTGTGTGTGGAAGGTGGGGGGAAGCAGGGGACTGTCCAGTCCATTATAGGAGGTTTAGCAGCATCCCTGCCTTCTACCCACTAGATGCCAGTAGTATCCTGTTCCCCAGTTATGACAACAAAAATGCTGTCAAGTGTCCCATGGGGGGAGCAAAAAATCATGCAGTTGAGAACCGCTGCCCTAGCTCTTTGCCTGTAATTCTAAGGCACTAGATGGTAAAATAAAACAAAGAAATAAAAACGTGCCAATATTTTAACAAATAACATCAAAAGGGAAACGAACACGTTACCTAGCTACGATGGTTATCCTTGGAGGAAATTCCCCAGCCTGTGCAGGACAAGTCTCATAGTGCTGAAAGGTGTAGCAAAGGAAGGCTGGCCTTGTGCTGGGCACACTCCGTAGTGATAGATGACTTGGCCACAGCAACGGGTTAGGTTCTCGGCCTTGAAAGACCATAACCTCATTCTTGCTCAGATCCCAGATTTTACCCTAGTGCCTCTTGTTACAGACACTAGGGACAATGGCTTTTGCATGACACTGATGTAAAAACTGGATTGTTAGTTTATTCATACCTAAAGAGAAATGGAACCGTCAAGAGTACTTTTATTCAAGTTGGCCCGACCAGTCCAGTTAGTTCCTAAAACGGTTGTCGGGGAAGCCAGGTTACTGAGGTTACCTGGTGAGTATGCAGTGAGAACGGGGGATCGGAGGGAAAGCACTGAGGGTTGGATGGCATCAAGCCACCAAAACCTGGTAGGGATGTGTGCCAGTAGAGTACTTGCTAGGCCTTTGATGGGTATTGCCAACATTTGCCTCGGCATTCTGAATCCTTTTTTGTTTCCATTGATGACAAAGCCCTCTCCTATTGACACAGCATTTTAACATTTCCTCGCTCACATTTAATCTGGTCCTATCAGACTTAGATCTTTGCTGTTTGCATTGAGATGACTTTGTGAATCTCTATTGGACTCTAACTGGTGTTTTTATACCAGAATCTTAAATGCAGGTTCTGGAGAGGCACCCCTCTGTGGAGCTCATCCATCATCTGCCACCTACAGTCTCTCTCTCTGATGCCAGCCTCCCTAAGGTACACTGATCTCGTGCGAAATTTCTTCCACAGCGAGGCTAGGGCAGCTTCTGTACTCTTTGCCTCTCTTGGTATCATGGTCACAGGACATGACAAACAGGAGACAGTGACAAATCGGGGCTGCATAAATCACACTGAGAGCCTGTCTCTCCTATTACTTTTCCCTTTGCTAAAATAAAGGAGGAAGCTCAGAGGTGTTTTTTCTTTGTTGATTAAGTTCTTTTTATTTCACAGAAGTTGCTCTGTTCTTGCTTTAGACATAGTAAACATTAATAAACATTAATGGGATAAAGAATGGCTGTTATTTATATAAAAAATAAATGCTTGATATTATTTTTCTAATACTATTTATTATATACTGATACCGAGTGCTGGTTATTTTTCAGGTTTATATTGGCCAGGCATTAACACTTTGTATGAATTATCCTAATTCATCTTCATAATGGTTCACTAATTTAGAACTTCTTTTGTCCCCAGATTTTAAATTAAGTAGTTGTTTCAACAACTTACCCAGCTGACATGTGACAGGGGTGGGGTCTGAATTACTGCCCAAAGTGCAGATTTAAGGTGGCTCATGACCCATGCACCCAAGTCCATAGAGGGAACAACCGTGGCGGGATCCTTTCATCAGCAAGACCTTGGGGTCTTCTGCCAGGAGGGCCCTGGGAGCATTTCGAAGGAGTCAGGGGATCCTAACCATGCCAAGGAAAGTTCTGCAAAATCAAACCCAGGATACAGGTAGCTGCAAGGTAATGTCATCGAATGCTTCTATGTAAATTGCATCCGAAAGGGTGCTCCTTGTCACCTTGTGTCATTCGCTTGTGTCATAGGCTTGAAGCAGAATAAAAGGTGCTAGCCACAGTGTTCTCTCCTCTCTTCCTGGGTAAAGATCCCAGGTTTAAGATTTGTCTTCCTGACTTTTCCCTTCTTCCTCTCACTGAGCCATTAATTAACTCATTGATATTAAAATGCTGAAAAACACCTCTAAAGTGGCTGGATTTTTCAAACCTCAAAAATCATAATACTGCAGCTCTGATTAAAAATCATAATCATAACCAGCTGCCAGCTCTGGTTTTCTGTAGCTTATGTTTTCGATAAAAGCCTCAGACCACAGATCGAACTCTGAGAAACCAGGCAAATTTAAAATCATAGCCATCCAAATATTATAGAAATTAATGAGGTGGTTATCAGTAAAAAGAAATTTTTTTTTAATTTTTAAGTTTTTATTATTCAATGAGAGTTACTTTCAATGTTATTTCCTATTAGTTCAGGTGTGCAGCACATTGGTTAGACAATCATATACTTTACATAGGGTCCCCTTGATATTTCCGGCACCCACCTGGCACCATACACAGTTATGGCAATATTATTGACTGTATTTCCTAAGCTTTACTTTACACCTCCAGGGCTGTTTTGTAACTACCAATTTGTATTTCTTTTTTCTGCCAGCCCCCCAAAGCCCCTGCCCTCTGTCAACCGCCATTCTGCTCTCTGTGTCTATGAGTCTGTTTCAGTGATGTTTGTTTTGTTCATAGGATTTCACATGTGAGTGAAATCATATGGTTTTTTGTCTTTCTTGGACTTATATTTCACTGAGCATAATAAAATTCAATGATTTATTCTAGGTCCATACATGCTTTTGCAAATGCTAATATTTTATTCTTCTTTATGGTCTATTAATATTCCATTGTATATATGAACCACCACTTTTTATCCACTTGTCTACTGATAGACACTTGGGTTGCTTCCATAGCTTGGCTATTGTAAACAACACTGCAGTAAACACAGGGGTGAATATATTCTTTCAAATAAGTGTTTTGAGTTTTGTCAGATAAATCCCCACAAATGGAATCACTGGGTCATAAGGCAGTTCCACTTTTAATGTTTCTGAAGAAACTCCCTACTGTTTTCCACAGTAGCTGCACACATCTGAATTCCCACCAGCAGTGACCAGGGTTTCCCTTAATTCCACATCCTTGTTATTTATGGATTTATTGGTAAGAGTTATTCAGACAGGTGTGATGATGATATCTCATTGTGGTTTTAATTTGCATTTCTCTGACAATTAGTGACGTTAAGCATCTTTTCATATGTTCACTGACCATCTGTATATTCTCTTCGGAGAAGTGTTCATTGAGAAGTGTCCTCAGCCCATTTTTCAATTGGATTGATTTTTTTGCTGCAGAGTTATATGAGTTCTTTATAAATTTTGGTTATTAACCTTGTATCAGATGTATCACTGGCAAATATGTTTTCCTGTTTAGTAGGCTGTCTTTTCATTTTGTTGGTGATTTCCTGTGCTGTGCAAAAGCTTTTCAGTTTGATATACTCTTATTTGTTTATTTTTTATTTTATTTCCCTTGCTTGAAGTGATATATCAGAAAAAAATATTGCTAAGAGAAATGTCTAAGATTTTACTGTTTGTTTTCTTCTAGGATTTTTATGGTATCAAATGTAACTTTTAAGTCTTTAATCCATTTTGAGTTTATTCTTGTATATGGTATAAGAAGGTTGTCTAGTTTCTTTCTTTTCTTTCTTTCTTTTTTTTTTTTTTTTGCGTGTAGCTATCCAATTTTTCCAGCAACATTTCTTGAATAGACCATCTTTACCCTGCTGTATGTTCTTGACTCTTTCAGCAAATATTAATTAAAATACACAGAGTTTATTTCTTAGTTCTAATTTGTTCCATTGATCTGTATGTTTGTTTTTATGTCATTACCATGCTGTTTTGATTACTATGGTCTTGTGGTATAATTTGATATCAGGTAGCATGATATCTTTAACTTTTTCTTCTTTCTCAAGATTGCTGGGGCTTTTGCAGTTTTATTTAAATTTTGGAAATATTTATTCTAGTTCTATGAAATATACCATTGGTATCTTAATAGGAATTACATTGGCTCTATAGATTGCTTTGAGTAATATGGACATTTTAATAAAGTTAATTCTTCCCATTCATGAACATGATATACACTTCCACTTAATTTTATCTACTTCAATTTCTTTCTGTCTTATAATAATCTGAGTAGATGTCTTTTACATCCTTGGTTAAATTTATTCCTAGGCATTTATTTTTTTATTCAATTGTAAACAGGATTGTTTTCTTATTTTTTCTGTCTGATAGTTCATTATTGATATATAAAAATGCAACTGATTTCTGGATATTTATTTTGCATCCTGCTACTTTAATGAATTTATTTATTTTTCAGTTTTAATAGTTTTCTTGTGAAATATTTAAGGTTCTCTATATAGAATATTATGTCTTCTACAAATAATAACAGTTTTATTTCTTCCTTTCCAATGTGAATGCCTTTTATTTCTAAATAGGACTTCTAGTGCTATTTTGTATAAGAGTGGTGAAAGCAGACTGTCTGCTCTCTGACCACAAGAAAAATGCTTTTAGTTTTGGCCATTGAGTACGACATTGGCTATGAGTTTGTTATATATGGCCTTTATTACGTAGCTATTTCCCCCTAATCCCACTTTGCTGAGAGTTTTTATAATAAATAGGTGCTGGATTTATCAAATGCTTTCTCTGCATTTATTGATATGGTCATGTGATTTGTATTCTTCATTTTGTTTATGTAATGTATCACATTTATTGATTTGTAAATATCGTACCCGCCTTGCCTCCCCAAAATAAAGCCCACTTGATCATGACGTATGATCTTTTTAATCTATTGCTGGATCTGGTGTTTCTAACATTTTTTTTCCTTTTTTTTTTTCCTTTGTACCCTTCTGAAGTTGGAAACGGGGAGGCAGTCAGATAGACCCCCACATGCGCCCAACCGGGATCCACCCGGCATGCCCACCAGGGGGTGATGCTCTTCCCCTCTGGGGCACTGCTCCGCTGCAACCAGAGCTACTCCAGCGCCTGAGGCAGAGGCCATGGAGCCATCCTCAGCGCCTGGGCCAACTTTGCTCCAATGGAGCCTTGGCTGCGGGAGGGGAAGAGAGAGACAGAGGAAGGAGAGGGGGAAGGGTGGAGAAGCAGATGGGCGCTTCTTCTGTGTGCCCTGGCCGGGAATTGAACCCGCAACTCCCGCATGCCAGGCTGATGCTCCACCAGTGAGCCAACCAGCCAGGGCTGTTTCTAACATTTTGTTGAGGATTTTAGTATCTTTGTTCATCAGAGATATTTCCTGTAATGTTTTTTCTCTGTAGTATCTTTATTTGTTTTGAAAATTAGGATAATGCGGCTTCATAAAATGAGCTTGGGAGCCTGCTTACCACTTGAATTTTTTTGGAATAATTTAAGAAGCATAGGTGTTATTTCTTTGAATGTTTGGTAAAATTCACCTGTGAAGCCATCTAGACCAGGACTTTAGGGGAGATATATATATATAGCTTTGGGGGATATATATATATATATATATATGTGTGTGTGTGTGTGTGTGTGTGTGTGCGCGCTTTAATTTTACTCATTGTGTTATGTCTATTCAGATTCTCTGATTTTTACCAATTTAGTTTTGGAAGATTGTATATTTGTAGGAATTTATTCATTTTGTTCAGATTGTCTAAATTTTGGCATATGGTTGTTCATAATATTTTCTTACAATCCCTAGTAGTTTTTGTAGTGTCAGTTGTTACTTCTTGTCTTTCATATCTGATTTTATTTATTGGGCTCTCTCTCTTTTTTTCTCGATGAGTCTGGTTAAAGGTTTGTCAATCTTGTTTATCTTTTCAAAAAACCAGCTCTTGGTTTCATTGATCTTTTTATTGTTTTTTAAGACTATTTTATTTATTTCTGCTTTGATATTTACTATTTCTTCCCTTCTACTCACTTTAGATTTGTTGTTCTTTTTCAAGTTCCACATTAACTATTTAGTAACGTGTTATTTAGTTTCCATGTCTTTGTGTGTTTTTCAGGTTTTTTTCTTGTGACCAATTTGTAGTTTTATACCATTAGTGTCAGAGAAGATGCTTAAGATGATTTTAGTCTTCTTAAATTTAGAGACTTGGTTGTGTCCTCACAGCTGGTTTATCCTAGAATATGTTACATGTGCACTTGAAAAGAATGTATATTCTGCTGCTTTGTGGTGAAATGCTCTGAAAATATCAATTAAATCCATCATGTGGAATGTGTCTTTTTTGTTTTTGTTTTTTTTTAAGCAAGTGAGAGGCAGTGAGGTGGAGAGACAAACTCCCACAAGTACCACAACCAGGATCTACCTGGCAACCCCTGTCTGGGGATGATGTTCTGCCCATCTGGGGCCACTGCTTCGTTGCTTGGCAACCAAGCTATCCAGTGCCTGAGGCAAGGCCCTGGAGCCATCCTCAGCACCTGGAGCCAACTAGCTCAGTCGAGCCATGGCTGTGGAAGGGGAAGAGAAAGGGAGGGGAGAAGGATGGAGAAACAGATCATCGCTTCTCCTGTGTGCCCTGACTAGGAATCAAACCCCAGACTTTCACACGCCAGGCTGACACTCTACCACTGAACCAACTGGCCAGGGCCAAAATCTATTTTTTAAGACTTTATTTATTTTAGAGAGAAGAGAGGGGTAGGAGCAGGGAGAATCAACTCACATATGTTCCTTGACCAGGCAAGCCCAAGGTTTTGAACCAGTGAACTCAGCATTCCAGGTCAATGCTTTATCCACTGTGCCACCACAGGTCAGACATGTTTATTTTACTGACTTTAGAGAGAGGAAGAAAGAGACAGGAACATCAATTTGTTCCAGTATGTGTCCTGACTGGGGATCAAACTGGCAACCTCAGTGCTTCAGAAAGATGCTCTAACCTATCGGGCCAGGGCTATAGTGTGTCATTTGAGGCTGCTGTTTCCTGGTTGATATTTTGTCTGGAACATCTACCCTTTAACGTCAATGGGGTGTTAAAATCTCCTACAATGACTGTATTACTGTTGATCTGTTGATCTCTCCATTTATGTCCATCAATCTTTGCTTTATATACTTACGGGCTCTTGTATTCAGTGCATAAATGTTTACAAGGGTTATATCTTCTTGTTGAATGATCCTTTTATAATATGTAAAGTCCTTCTTTGTCTCTTATTGTAGCCTTTGTTTAAAAGTCTGTTTTGTCTGATATAAGTTCTTGGTACCCCAGCTTGTTGTACTGTTGTTTTCATTTGCATGAAATATATTTTTCCATCCCTTTGTTTTCAATCTGTGTGTATCTTTCATTCTGAAATGGGTCTATGGTAGACAGTACATATGTGGATCTTGTTTTGGGAAGATACACTTCAGGAAATACCTCTGAAAATAATTTAATAAAATAAGTTTTTAATTATCCTCAGTGAAAGTTAGACCTCAGAATAAGGTTAAGCTTTAACTGGCTACTTTCAACATTAGTCCTTTTTTATTATTTATTTATTTATTTTTGACAGAGACAGAGAGAGAGTCAGAGAGAGGGATAGATAGGGATAGAGAGGGAGAGAGATGAGAAGCATGAATTCTTTGTTGCGGCACCTTAGTTGTTCACTGCTTTCTCATATGTGCCTTGACCATAGAGCTACAGCAGACTGAGTAACCCCTTGCTCAAGCCAGCAACCTTGGGCTCAAGCTGGTGAGCTTTGCTCAAACCAGATGAGCCTGTGCTCAAGCTGGCAACCTCGGGGTTTCGAGCCTGGGTCTTCCGTGTCCCAGTCCTATGCTCTATCCACTGCGCCACTGTCTGGTCAGGCAATATTAGGTCTTTTTTAAAAAAATCATTGAAAGAGGTCTTATTCATGTAATAATTTTGAGTACTTCTTTGTTAAACTATATAATTTAATCTTCAGAGAAAACTTGCTAATAGATATTATTCTCAATCCTATTTTGCTTTTGAGTAAAACTGAGGTCTAAAAAAATTAAATGACTTGCTCATCTAAAAAATGGCAGTGTGAATACTACAACCCAGTTTTTTCTCAGCATAATTTTACTACTCTTCATGAAACTATGCTGATTCTCAATTGAGCTTTAAAGTATTTACTTGCATCAGTAAAACTGTTATATTGCTCTTCTTTCTGAAAATCTGTATATTCATCTGTAACATAGGTTGTGTCTAGAACCTTGTTGTTACATGAGACTTTTAATGTTCACTTTAATATCAGACAAAGATAATAGCATTCATTTATTCCCAATTAACTGGAGCAGAAGAAACAGATATCAGAGAGGTCATAAATAATTCCAAGTTACAATGAAACAAAATTTAGGTCACTTCTTGACTATGCAGAAATGAAATTGCCATTCTGTGCCTGAATAATGTTACATACTGTATACTTAGGCTGCCATAACAAAACATACAAAATCCTTTGGTTTATAAATGGTTTTAAGAACAGAAAAGTATTTTGCACAGTCTGGAAGCTGGTATGTCCAAGATCAAGGTGCTTGCCCATTCACTTTCTGATGAGACCTTCTTCCTGATTTTTGGATTGCTGCCATTATACTGTTTCTTCAGATGACAGAGAGAGCACTCCCATCTGTCTTCCTCTTCTTATAAGGGCACTATACCATCATGAGGGCTCCCATGACCTTATATAAGTCCATTTATCTCCCAAAGATCCCACCTCCTATATGGTCACTTTGGGAGTGTGGGTTCAACATATAAATTTTTTTTGGGGGGGTACAAAATTGTTTATCAGTATTAATAATCTGTAACAGATATCTAACACTGTAAAAATTACCCTGAAACTTAGTAGCCCAAAACAAGACCACTCTCTCTCTCTTTCAGCTCAGTAAATAAAACATTTTAAAATTTATATAATTTGGGCAGGCTTTGGTGGGGCTTAGCTCACCTGTGTTCTACTTTTTACCTGTTAGGACAGCTCAAAGGCTGACACTTGAATCATCTGAAGTCTCCTTCGCTCACTGAGCTGGTAATTAATTCTGGCTGTTGACTGGGGGTCTCAGCTCTGTGCCAAGTGGATCTGTCTTATGTGATCTATCTGTGGGCTAGGTGGTGATTCCTCATAGTTTGGTTGCTGATTGCTAAAGGTAAGTACTAAGTATGATAATAAGAGAAACGGATGGAAGTTGTAGCCCAAAGTCCTGGCCTTGTAAAAAAAAAAAAAAAAAGCATAGCATTGCCTGATCGGTGGTGGCACAACCTGGAATGCTGAGGTTCCCAGTTTGAAACCCCAAGGTCACCAGCTTAAGCCAGGTTCACCAGCTTCAGTGTGGGATCACTGGCTTGAGTGCTGGATCATCAACATGATCCTAAGGTCACTGGTTTTGAGCCCAAGGTTGCTTGCTTGAGCCCATGGTCAAGGCTCAATTTGAGCCCCCCAGTCAAAGCACATATGAGAAGCAATGAACAACTAAAGTAAAACAACTATGTATTAATGCTTCTCATCTCTTATCTCTCTCTCTTTAAAAAAAATGCATAACATCATTTCCATCATACTCTGTTGAGGGGAGCAATCTCAATCCCCAACCCAGATCTAAGAAAAGGGAACATACATCTCACATCTTGAGGGAGAAGATGTTGTTATATAATAAGAGATTGAAATGAGCCATGTCTGAAACCCATTATCTTCCCCTAAGAGTTTATTAAACTGATTATCCATGGTCACTAGAACCCTGAAGGAAAGACAAGGACACAAAGAGGAGGACAAGTAAGTTCCTGTTGAATTAAAAGATTTTAGAGCCACTTTTGTGTTCTGCCAGGGATGTTTCTTATTTAGGCACTTGGGTCTCATCTTACCTTTATTAATCTTCTTTGAATCACTTAGCTCCCTTAAGTTCTGTCTCCTTTACTTCCCAAACTCAAATAACTCTCTGGTTGTGATAAAATACCCTTATGGGACCTTTAACATTTTTCCATTAAGATAAAAGGCATCTAAATCCCAGAATAAACTGAGTCTGATGGCAAGGCAAGTTAACATTCTATGTATTATTACCCTTTTATTTCTCAAATTGGATCAGGGTATGGAGAACACACTTCCTGGGGCCGCATTCATAGCCTCTGCTTGTTTGAGGCTCATGATGCCGTTACATAGACAATTGCCCTGTAATTGTAGCATTCAGATTCCCATTTAAAATAGATTCAATTCCCTGGGGGAAATAATCCAAATGGCCTACTTTCCTGCATAGGACATCGGAAATGCTCCTGTCAGCGCCTAGTGGCACACGTAATTATGAAGGCAACTCTAGTTTTTACAGATTGGCTGCACGTCCCTGAAATATAGTTAAAACTTGGGGATTTCCTTTCCAAGCATATTCCAGATTTTATTTGCCTTTGATACCTCAAATTCAGAATCACAGGTGGGTTCTGACCCAAGTTTCATTGTTCCTAATGAGCAGAGTACAAGGTGGAAGACAAATTGATAATAGACTATTTGTCCAGCTATAGTGAATGGAATTATCAGGCCATGGTTTTTGTTTGTTTATTCCCTCTTCTTTTACTTCCAATACTCTCCATGATTCCATGATAAGGTATTGTCATCAATTGTCTCCTGTAGTATGTTTGAGAGAGGTAGGTCAGAGAAGGGGAAGGAATTGATGACATATAGAAAGAGTACTTTCCAATGTGAAATGGTCCAACTTTCTCCTCTCTTCTTCATCGCTAATTAAACTTTGAAACCTGCCTGACCTGTGGTGGCGCAGTGGATAAAGCGTTGACCTGGAAACGCTGAGGTCGCCGGTTCGAAACCCTGGGCTTGCCTGGTCAAGGCACATATGGAAGTTGATGCTTCCTGCTCCTCCCCCCTTCTCTCTCTCTCTCTCTCTCTCTCTCTCTCTCCTCTCTAAAATGAATAAATAAAATCTTATTAAAAAAAAACAAAACCCTGGGCTTGCCCAGTCAAGGCACATAAGGGAGTTGATGCTTCCTGCTCCTCCCTCCTTCTCTCTCTCTCTCTGTCTCTCTTCTCTAAAATGAATAAATAAATAAAAATAATAAACCTTGAAACCTCACCTAAGCAAGTTTCCTGTTTTCCGTAACAGACAGAGCCTACTGGACGGCTGAGTGTTTTGCTGGTAATGTGCATTCCTTTTTGCTGAACTGGGCTTTACCAGTGCAGTGTGGTGAGCAAAGCATCTCCGAGTTGGTATTGGGTGCACTCTTGCTGTGTTACATTGTGTGCATGAAAGACGAGAAGCAGATGGCACTTAAATAGCAAATGTGCCATTTTACAGTTTGCATCATTGAAATTTGAAGGAAATAAGCAAATCTGGGGAAACGACAAGGGGAGTGCTTCCCTGATAGTACGATCAGGAAAAGACATTGGAAGGGAAGGAATTCTTCAGAATCTGATAAAAGAACTCGATGAGAAAGGCATGTCATCCAATTCTGCCTTTGTGACTGTCACAGTTGCTGTCACTTGAGCAGGTGGGTGTATTGTGGTGATATTGGGCAATAAAGACTTAGTCATGGAAATGAAATGACGAGGAGAAGAAGTATATCCTGACTTTAAGAAAAATAAAGGTTAGCTCTGAGTGGTACCTCAGCTTAGGGGCCCATGTTTTGCTGATGATGCCTTTCCTAGGTAAGAAAATCCAGGTGTCTCTGGAAAAGCTCTTCTTCTTCCATCTTGCTCCAAGAGGTTGCCAAGAGTACCAATAGGCTCTATCCAGTTTAGGTTAGATCCTAGGTGAACTCAGGATGCCCTGAGCCACTGTCCACTATTTTGCAAAGGTAGACCAAAGGTGAGCCATGTGTGTCAGAGTCCTCTTGTGGTACTATTTAAAGTACAGTGTATTAGTCCTAGTCAAAATGAACTGAATCAGAATTTTGGGAATGGGGTCTGAGAAAATGAATTTTTAAGAGTCTTAGAAAATGTTTATGCATGGAAGTTTGGGAGCCATTTATCCAGGGAAAGCCATTGTCTAGTCAGTGCCTGGCTCTTAGTAGTCACAAAATAATTATTGCAATAAATAAATAGATGTTCAGTGGTCAGCCTAGTTTTCAACATGGAGTAGTGTTCAATTCATGTTAATTAAATGAATGTTTAAGATACCTTCTGGTTCATAAATGTACTTCTGAGTGAAAGAATTCATCTATCCAGTTAATTAGGTAGCTGTCCATTCATATGCTCATCCAAATTTTGGAATTTGACATGGCAGCAAGGCACTGGAAGAGGGGTTAGTAACATGAATTATACCCAGAGAATGAGGATCTAAGTTATGGAATAGGGGTGCAAGGCAGGGAAGGGGCAAAGGAATGAGGCAGAAACTAGACATTTACTAGGACCCTGCATGTCCATTACGTGACTAGCCAGAACAATCAATGAATCACCAGCATGTGTGTTTATAAGTTTGCACTTGCATTGGGTTGGGTTAGGAGGAAAGACTGGGGCTGCTGAGGGTGGTACTGGGTTGGAGTGACATCAAGGTAATATGGGTCAGATTCTATAGTTACCCAGGGTATTCATGGCAGGGCAGTAGATAAGGAAGAATGAACCATGGGAGTAGGGAGTAATGAACCATTAGAGACCTCCTCTCTTCCTTTAGAGCTTCCCTGACTGCCCCCCTCATCCAGCTCCCCAAAGGTCTCTCCAAACAATCATGTGCTACAGCACAGGTTCAAGTTTAAGAGTTTAGGTTACAAGAAAGAGGGGCAAGACAGTGGCAGTAAAAACAGTAAATAAATCCCAGATGGTGTTGGATACTGCTTTAACTCATGCTGCTCATGCTGAGTCTTAGGTGGGATGCAAACAAAGGCCGTTTCAGAACCAGGGAGTAAAACTTACAAAGGGTCTGTGCCTCCGAAGCTTGTCACTGAAAATCAAGTTGAATTCTTGCCTGCTACATGTTACCCCATTGTATATGTAACCTATGCTTATTCTGTGAATTTGAGAAGGGAAGGGAAAGAAAAGAAGAGAAAGAAAAAGAAAAGAAAAAAAAAAGAAAAGAAAGGGAAAAAAAAGCTTTAAAAATAACCCCTGATTCCACCTCAATATGCATTTTGGCATCTTTTACCCAGAGTGCTTGCTGTGTGCATCCTGTAAGGTTATTGTCATTCTGTACATGTGGTTTCGTGTCCTGCCATTCTCTTTTCTTTAACTCTACATAATACCCTGTTATGGCATGTTCTTGATAAATAGTATAGCAGAGGTTTAGAGCACAGACTCTGGGAGTCAGAAAAATCTAGGTTGGCATTTATGCTGCCACAAGTTATAACTTTGAGTGTTTTTTTTCTACCCTCTCTAGTTTCATTTCCTTTTCTATAAAATAAGACTAAAGCAATCACTACCAGTACTACTGAGATCATGTGTACAGAGCCTGTTACATAGTGCCTGGCATATGAGAAGCAATCATTACTTTTTTTAGCAAAAAAAAAAACCCAATGTGTTATAGAGTCAGTCACCTGAAACCTGTATAATTATGTTATCTAGTGTCACCTTAATATATTCAATTAAAAAAAGAAACAAAGATTTTTTAACAATCACTTATAGTTTATCTTAAAACATGACAAAACCCAACCCCTAGTTAAACCTCTGCAGCAAAGGACATCTTTGTGCTTAAGACTTTTCTTGTTTCATGTATTTTTATGCATTGAATGTATTATTACTTCCAATAAGGGAAACCTAACTCAAACTACCATAAGCAAAAAGAGGCAGCTTTATCGACAACACATATAATGAAAATATGGGATAGAGGTGGACTCTCCAAATTATTGGAATCTTGGACTTCATCCACTTACATCTCTTTCTTTCCAATTCTCAACTCTTTTCTCATGTGCTAGACCAGGTTTTCTGAGTCTGGGACCTGGCACTAGCAGCTAGAAGCTCACATCCTTAGAAACTCATGAAAGGGTTGAGGGGAGTCCTTATCTATGTAGCTCCAGTTGAGGCAGGATGGAATGCAGGGGGAGATCTCTGTCCTGGTGTGTGTCACATGTCCATTTGCTACTGCCAGGGAATGCGGTACTGTGACTGACTCGAATGTGTCATGGAGTAGAAGAAGGCTGTGATTGACAGCTCCCTACAGGAATGAGGGCACAACCCACTCCAATAAATCTAGGCATTATTTCCTTAGGACAGAGTCTCAACAGTAGAATCATTGGATCAGGGTCATTAACACAATAGACACTCTTAATGTATACACTTTGCCCATTTTCTTGCTCCAAGATGTTTTTTCAGACTTTCCTTGAGACCCCCATACCTGGGTTCCCTGGCCACGTATGATGTACCCTGAACCTCCAAAACCCCTGCCTATTGCTCAGGGTTTATCTGCTCGCTTCACGCATTGCTCTTGCTGTCCATCTTTATTGTCTAATCCAATGCTTGATCCTGATATTTTTTCCCAGCTTGTCCTGAGAATATAAAATTCTGGCATCACACACAAAAAAATTATGGACATTCTCAAAAGCCTTTACCTAGGCTGCTTTTTAAAATCAGAAGAGCACACGACATCAGGTCATCAAGGGCAACTACGATGTCTGATTCATCTCTCTGCCCCTGGTCCTGAGGAGTAAGCCATAAGGCCCCACAAAAGGACTGTCATCATCTGGAAGATGCCCAGTCCTGCAGGAAGAGCAACTTGCCTAATATTTATCAAGTGTTGGTTTTAGTGGTTGACTGCCATCTTCCACTCTGCCTGGTTGGAATCAATAGGAGACTTAATGAAGTGAAAATGAAATCAATATTTAATTCTCATGGGTAAGAGATACTTCCATGGCCTATACTCAACTGCCAACTGCCCCCACTTCCACAGGGTAATAAGAGCTGGGCTGTCTCAGGCTCACAGCCAGGACACCTGCAATGTTTCCCATAATGCCTTACTGCATTCCTACTAGGCATCAGGCATTATGAGTACATTCTTTTACCACATCCATACACAACCCCAACAATTGCTTTATTAATTTAATATAAAATGTAAGACATATAAAGTGCTAAATACTTTAAATATAATTTAAGCCTCACTATCCCACTCTGAGATATACTGGTATGGTACTGTCTGATTCTACAGATGAGGAAACTAAGGCACAGAGAAGTGACAAAACTTGCTTTTTTAGAATTTCATAGAGCCAGGACTTGAACCCAGGTCTGGCTAATTTCACATCTTGGATGTTTACTCAGAGGTGGATTTAATGGCTGGCATACCAGGTGCACGCCCTGGGCCCCAACTTCTGAAGGGCCCCGCAAAACCCCAACTTTACACCTTTTTCTAATGACAGGGGGCCAAATATTTTCTTCTGTGCCCGGGGCCTCAACTAACCTTAATCTGCCTCTGTGTTTACCCACTGGTCTTTAACAGCTCCCATTTCATTGATGCGGAAACTGAGGCTCAAATGTCATTGCAGGCCACACATTGCAGGATCCCTGTGCTTCACTTCACCTTCAAAAGTTCCTTTGAAGTACAAGTTAAATTTCAATTGCCCTTTCTGTTCTATTTATGAATGAGCTACAGTGAATATTCAGTTCTTTAGGGAATATAAATTTGAAGATACAGTTCTCGTCCTTACAGAATTTATGGCCAAGTTAATAACAATGGAACAAATAAAAACAAAACATAGTCTAAGGGAATCCAGATATGGCTCAGGTGGTGAATCTATTACGTCACTTCTTTTGATTTAAGCAACCGAATTCCATGATTCAGATTGACTTGACCATAGGAAATGCATTTTTTCTTGTATATCATGAAGACCATGGGCAGGGTGGTTTGAAGGCTGGTTCATTCAGCATCTCAATATTCTGAAGATGCAGATGTGGGCTCTGCCCCTCTTTCTATTCTTCCACCTTTGTCTTCTCGTTTGTCCATAAGCCAACCTTCATCACTGTTACAGGGTACCAGTGGGAATATCGATGTCTCATTCAGAAATGACCATGAACCATAGGATATACCATCACTATGTATCATTTTTTTAAGAGTGAGAAACATTTCCCAGATGTTTCCCACATATTTCAGGATGCCTTTAGCCTGAATTGCATAATATCCCATCCCCCAAGCACATAATAGCTTAGGAAATGGGACCACCATACTGAAAGAGAGAACCCATTGAACGGGGGTTAGGCAAGTGGAAGAGGATAAAGATCTATAAAGAATTAAAAAAAAAAACACCAAAAAAACAAAATCAGGATTTGAAGAAAAGTGGGGGAAAGTTTAAGGAGTACTTAGAAGGTAACAGATTGTAGCTTTAGTAAGAAATCTGAGACAGTCACAAAATAGTTCTAGGAGCTGGCTGAGATGACCACTGTTGGGTAAGAAAATGGCTTAGAAGTCATGGGAAGCCCGAGGAAAGCTTAAGGCCATAGAGACAAGAAGCACCTCGACCTCTTTTGGGACTCACCGGAGTCGCCTAGACTTTTGGGATTCACCTGGCACAGTTCAAATGACAGCTCTGCTATGTTATGCCTGTTTAATCTTGATCAAATCATTTAACCTCCATGTACTTTTTTTTTTTTTTACAGAGACAGAGAGTCAGAGGGATAGACAGGAACAGACAGACAGGAACGGAGAGATGAGAAGCATCAATCATTAGTTTTTTGTTGTACATTGCGACACCTTAGTTGTTCAATGATTGCTTTCTCATATGTGCCTTGACTGTGGGCCTTCGGCAGACCAAGTAACCCCTTCCTCGAGCCAGCAACCTTGGGTCAAGCTGGTGAGCTTTTCCTCAAACCAGATGAGCCTACTCTCAAGCTGGTGACCTCGGGATCTCAAACCTGGGTCCTCAGCATCCCAGTCCTACACTCTATCCACTGTGCTACCGCCTGGTCAGGCTACCTCCACGTACTATTATTTTCTTATCTGCATAGTAAGATTCTCTGTCAGATATTGAAGATTTAAACTCTCTACTTTCCATAGGATCAGAGAAAGTGGAGGGATTAGTAAAATTATATATACAGAACACGTACATACAGATAACAGGACAGCAAATCCCAAAGGGAAGGGGGAAGGGCAGGCAATGGGGGACAAGGGGGTAGGCGTGAGGGAATTATATTGAGTGGGACACTTGAATTCATGTTAACACAATAAATTAAAATAACAATAAAAAACTCTCTACTTTCCATGCCCAGAGAGACTAAGAATAAACATTTCTTTAAGAATCCAATAGGGCAGGAGACATTCATTGGGAAATTTTTCTCAATAAAAATACTATATAAGCTTGTCCAAATGACAGAGGATCAATGGGGCTTAAATCCAGCCCATGTATCACTCAACAAGCTGGGCACCTTGGCAGGTGCTTGTGTTACCCCGAGGAAGGCTTCTTCTCACAAGGACATCATCTACTTGCCAAACCACAAGTCTAGGGGTCTGCATCCATTCAGGGTGGGCAATAACTTTTAAAAATCTGCACCAGGCACCTTGTGAGTTAGTAGCAGCCCTGCTCCTCAAAGTGCTCACAGAGAAGACCAGGTGCTGCTCTGGTGAGGCTTCTTGGGGGACAGTGAAGAGAATTGTAGGCATGTGTTTCTAATTCTTCTGTGCATCCCAGAACCTAGTACCAAAAGGGCATGGTGGCTTAGAGCATCAGCCGAGGAAGCTGAAAGCCTGGGCTTACTTCCCTGTCTGCTTCTTTCTTACTGTCTTAGTTTGTGCTTCTGAGTCTAGGATTTGAGAGCAGGTAGCTTTTTGCTCGGTAATCCCAAGAAGCATGGTGAGTTAGTAGGAAGAGGAAATCCAGCTATTTGACTACTTTTGGCAACTGGGGCTTCATTCTACCAGGGACTATCTTAAGGCCTTTGTAAGACACAATTTAGAATTATCTCATTATGAACCAAAAACTGAGGTATTTAATGCAATGACCCTTATTTCTCATTAGATGAAGGTCGACTCTGGGACATGTGGTAGCTAGCCAACAAGATAACCCTAATCATCCCTACCTTCCGATATCTGCACCCTTGCCCAGTTCCTCCCCACGTCTATAAGGACGAGTCTGGGGAACCAGCAAAGTATGGCAGGGTGATAAGATGTCACTTGCGAGGCTTGATTATTAAAGAAGTTGTGGTTTCTGCCTTGTTTTTTCTCTTGTATCACTCACTTGGGAGAAGCCAAATGCCATTCAAGAGGATAAGTACAGAGACTCATATGGCCCCTGTTGGCTTCCTGCCCACAGCCACGTGAGTCAGTGAACTTGAAAGTGGGTCGCCAGCCCAAGTCAAAACTCCAGATCACTGTAGTCCTGGCCAACATCTTGATGCAGGCTCATGAAAGAATCTAAAGTCATCCCACTAAGCTTCTTCCAGATTCTGGACCCTCAAAACTTGGAAGATAATATTTGTTGCTTTAGATTATTAAGTATAAAATAATCTGTTATGCTACAATAGATAACTCACATGTGGTACTGACTTCTCTACACTTCTGAGCTGTGTCTTGCATCTGCCAGGCAAGCTCCTGAGGCGAGAAAATGTCATCAGGAAGAGGTGAACAGGTGGCTGAGAAAGGAAGTTGATAGCATGCACTGAAACAGTTCACCAGAGCTGCAGGCGAGCTCAGGAGGAGGTGGGAGGGCAGGGCACAGACATGCCAGCTGTGCAGACTTGACCAGGACTGGTCACGCCTCGAAGCTTCAGGTTTCTCTCCTCCCTTTGCCCATTCCTCTTCTTCGTTTTCTTATTTTCTCTCCTCTTATTTCCTTCCCTGCTTTTCTTGATGAGTTAATTTTGAAATTGTCTATACCTTGACCAATCTAGGGTTCTTGACTCGCAGCTCAGGTAAAGCCTGAAGGGACACTTACACAGACTGTCAATGGTTCTTCGGCTGTAACACAAAGCGGTTTTCAGAATTGTCTGATTTCGTGGCTTGGGGTGAACAGAAGGTCCGCATAGTAGATTCCAGAGAGCTGGGGAGAAAATGGGAGCAACTCTCCAAAAAATAAAATACATAAGTGTAAAGGCAAGTGAGCTGATGGCCCAGTAACTGACCATTTTTGTGTAAATGCTTCAATAAGCATGCAGCTGTTCATCTTTAGAAGAGAAAATCTATTTCTTTTGACAGATTCTTAGAGGCCCCCAAAAGAATTACTGATCTAGGCCAGTATGGTATGCAATATGGATCAACATGGCCGAAAATAGAGCTTCCGCTGAGTTTGTTTACAGGAGTGTCTTGGCAAGACGGAAACAGCATTTGGAAGGACTGTGCCCGGGAGCAGTGTCCAACATTTAACTGGGTTTAAGCTTATATTCTACTTGTTTCTGCTGGTTCCATGAGTAAAACAAGAGTGGCTACCAATGCTGTCAGTGCATGGTGACACGCAAATTTTTCTGTGGCGCACTTAGGCTGCCCCCGCCTCTGAGCTGGGAGCTGCCACCCCGAGCTGCAGCAATCGTGTCGGCCAATGCTCTCTCCGCAGGGCTGCAAAATATCAAGGCCTAATTCAGTCAGCTCGGGTTGTGGGTAAAACTATATAAACACCTTGACAGGTTTTAAAGTATTAAGATTATATTCTGGTCAGTAAATATTACATACGCCAGCTACATGTCTGATCCAGGGCTGATATATATGGCAGTATGTATGTAGTTCCACACCAACCCCCCCCCCCAAAAAAAATAAAAAATAAAAAGAGATACAGTTAAACACAGCTTCATGGGTTTTTGAGGATTCAGAAGGAGTATGGGCTGTTTCAGAAGCATTACTTATCATGGATCTTGTTTTGTGTTTTTGTTCTTTTTCTAAGGAATCAAGTGAATAAATCCCAGATAAACCTGGGTTACTAAGCAGGTTATCAGCATAGGGACTTGGCTGATAGCTTGTGATTTCACGCTTGACTGTAGCTAGGAAAAGAAAAAGCTGTGCTGTGCCTTTGTGTCTCAGAGAGGAACTCTCAGCAGCCTCCATCCCGAATTAACTGCCCCTATGCCAGATGATGCAAAATGCAGATCCTCTTTATGGATCAAAAAAATTAACTTTGAGATGGTTGACTCTTATGCATGAGATCTGAGATTCTAAATACTCAGAGGCCATAGAGCATGTCTGTTGGGGCAAGTCATTGTGCCCAGATCAGCAGAGACCTGGAGGACAGGGCCGCTGGGGGGCACACCCCGCTCTCTGCCAAACCCTCATCCTAACATTTACTCCCCCACCTCTGCAGGGCTTTATGCAAGTTTCTGGGAGGGGAAAAAGGCCCTAGAACAGACCGTGTACATAAATCCGTGTAAAAGGAAATGTTGCTTTTTTATGTTAGTTTCAGGAAGTGTTTTTCAATGTCTTGCTGAAATTCTCCTTGCTGTTTTTAAAGCCAGCCCCTCATCTGTCCCTGGCAACTTGGTAGAGGCTGGGCCCTGGAATGCAGGAGAGGTTAAATGCTTTAGTTGCTAGGGTTCTTCCAACTTTAAGAGTTCATTAGAACTGTAAATGATATTGGCACTGAATTGAATTTCAAAGATGGCTTGTCTTATTTAGTCTTTAAAATATCTCATTGTCTCTGAGGCACACTAAGAAATATTCTCTGTATGTTCTTTCCATTTCGTGCTTTTATCAGTGTAATAAGGACAACTAGCAATTTAGAAAATTGCTCTAGAAAGCATTCTCTTACTATTATCACATTTACTCCTCTTAAATGGCTTTTCTCCTTATATTCCTATTTTTAAAAATGAACTATCTGTAATCAAAAAGAAGACAACAACAGGTGCTGGTAAGGATGTGGATAAATTGGAATCCTTACTCATTGCTGATAGGAATGTCAACTTGAGCAGTTGATTCAGAAAAGTTTAGTAATTTCTCAAAAGGATAAAAATAGGGTTGCCAAATGACCCAGCAACTAACTCCTCTCCTAGGTATGTCCACAGATAACTGAAAATATATGTTCACACAAAAACATATGCATAAATTTTTATAGTACCATTGTTCATAAAAACCAATAAAACAGGGTGGGAACAACCCAATTATTATCATTGTTGAGTAGATAAAGAAATTGTGATATATCCATTCAATGCAATATTACTGGACAGTAAAAAAGAAATGAAATACAGATGCATGCTATAATAGTGATAAAATTTGAAAACATTATGCTAAGTGAAAGAAGTCAGACACATACACAAACACATGTTGCATGTGTCTGTTTGTATGAAATGTTCAGAAAAGGCAAATCAATAAACACAGAAAATACAATAGTGATCGCCACGGTTGGGGGAAAGGAAAACGGGGAGTTACTGCTAATGAGTACGGGGATTTTCTATGGGGTGATGAAAATGCTTTAGAAATAGTTAGTGATTATGGTATATGCAAGTTTATGACTATATTAAAAGCATCCAAATTGTATACTTCTTTTTTAAATTTTTTTTTAGAAAATTAAATTTAATAGCATGACATTGATCATGAAGAGTACATAGGTTCCAGGTAAATGTTTCTATAGCATTTGAATTGTTGATTATGTTATATACCCATCACTCAAAGTCAAATCTGTTTCTGTCACTTTATATTTGTCTCTCTTTACTCCTTTCCCCCCTCCCCTTCCCCACAGTCCCCTGAAAATTGTATATTTCAAAATAGTGCATTTTCTGATAAGTGAATTATATCTCTGTTACAAAAAAAGTATGAGAATAAAATGAAATAGAGCCTGACCAGGCAGTGGCGCAGTGGATAAAGTGTCGGACTGGGACACAGAGGACTCAGGTTCAAATCCCTGAGGTCTCTGGTTTAAGCATGGGCTCATTCACCTTGAGTACAGGCTCACCAGCCTGAGCACAGGGTTGTTGACTTGATTGTAAGATTATAGACATTACCCCATGGTCACTGACTTGAGCCCAAAGGTCACTGGCTTGAGGCCCAAGGTTGCTGGCTTAAGCCCAAGGACACTCGCTTGAGCAAGGGGTCACTCGCTCTATTGTAGCCCCCCAATCAAGGCACATATGAGAAAGCAATCAATGAGCAACTAAGGTGCCACAACAAAGAATTGATGTTTCTCATCTCTCTCCCTTCCTGTCTGTCCCTATCTGTCCTTCTCTCTGTCTCTCTTTCTGTTTCTGTCTCTCTCGCTGAAAAAAAAGAGGAAATAGAATCACTTAAAATTAATTTCTTTGACCAATTTGCTTGTTAGCTACTTTTTTTTTACCCCCTTCACTTCTTTCTTGTACCCCTACAACTCCATGCTTCTGGCAACCACCAATCTCTGTTCTGTATCTATGAATTTGGCTTTTTGAAAAAATTTCACATAAAGGAGATATTATATGGTATTTGTTTTTGCTGACTGATTTTACTTAGTAAATGTCCTAGAGATCCATCCATGTTGTTCAGTGATAAGATTTTCTTCTTTTATGTGGATGAATAATGCTGCATTTTGTGTACTATATATTTACCACATTTCTTGATCCATTCATCTATCAGTGAGCACTTAGGTTGTTTCTCCGTCATGGCTATTGTAAATAGTGCTGCAGTAAACAGGGAGGTGCATATATTTTTTCTAGTTCATGTTTGTTTTCTTGGGATAAGTACCCAGAAGAGAAATTGCTATATCATATGGTAGTTCTATTTTTAATTACTGTTTTCCATAGTGGCTGCACCAATTTACATATTTACATTCCCACCCACAGTGCCCATGGATTCCCCTTTCTCCACATCATCAGCAACTCTTGTTATTTCTTTTCTTTGTGATAAGAGCCATTCTGACATGTGTGAGATGATATCTTTTTGTGGCTTTGATTTGTATTTCCCTATTAATGTTGTTGACCATCTTTTCATGTACCTGTTGGCCACCTGTATGCATTGGAAAAATAGCTGTTCGGATCTGCCTATTTTTAAATCAAAATGTTTGTTTGTATATTGTTGAGTTGTATGAGTTCTTTATATATTTTGCTTATTAACCACTTATCAGATATATAACTTGCAAATGTTTTTTTCCCATTTGATGGGCCACCTTTTGATTTTATTGATGATTGGACTGGAAAAGTGAGGATTGTTAAGATTTCCATACTACCCAAAACAATCTACAGGTTGAATACAATCTCTGTTACAATTCCAATGGCATCTTTTCACAGAAATAGAACAAACAATTCTAAAGTTCGTATGGAATCACAACAATCCTCAAATAGGCACAGCAGTCCTGAGAAAGAAAAACAAAGCTAGAAGTATCAAGCTCCTGGATTTCAAAATTCACCACAAAGTTATAGTAATTAAAATGACATGCTCTTGGTATAAAAATAGAGGGAGAGGCAAAAGTAGGCTTATTGTTGTGAGTATGCAAAAACAAAATTTATTCTTGTATTATTATTTATTCATTATTTGTATTATTTTCCATAAACAACTGTAAACCTACTTTTGCCTACCCTGTATGTACATAGATTCAAGGAACAGAATAGAGAACCCCCAAAAATAGTCATGCACATATTGTCAGTTAATTGACAGCAAAGAGCTAAGCACATACTGCCTGTGCAGTGATGGTGATTAGCTATTCGGCTTCTATCACAGACAGGCTGAGTCCCGAGTGATTGTCTCTTGCTGTGCCCTGGTGGTGGCAGCCTTTGAAGCACATTTCTTTCTTGGTTACAGTTGTATAAACCCCAGTGGTCACCAGAGTCCAGTGATGAAGAGGTGTCTCCTGGCAGCAGGCACAGAAATCAGGGCACTGGACACACGTGGAAGCTCCCTTTTGGGAGACACACGGGTTCCGGAGGGCAGCAAAGGGGATGCAAATGGCCCATCATTCTCTGTCCCCGAAGATTTTTCAGTCAGCTTCCTAGACATTTGTAAAACCAGGGTCTGCCCCTCAGGCCTACACTTGAACACAAGCCCACAGGGAGTCTTCTTCACTTCAAGTCTGAGCAAGATCAGCTGCCTCTGAGTGGGTTGGGGCAGGCGAATCTGAGAATATTTGAGTATTTGAGCCCTTTAACATTAATTTCTCAGATTGCTAGCCTTGTGGGTTTTGGAGCATGAATCACATTTTTCAAAATTAGATGTTTTGGGAGCACGTCTTGTAGGTACAAGTCTTAAAAATTAGGTTCCCCTTTGTCCCTCATGGAGAAGCTCTGGGTTTTGACTTCCCTCCCAATGGAAGGTTGCCACGCCAGGGTGGGTGATGGGAAGTGTTATAGTGAAATTGTGTCCCAGCCCTGCCTACCCGCTTAATGAGGTTTTCTTCTCATCGCCCAATTTGTAGCCATTACTCAGCCAAACTTGAGTGTTTATTCTCTTTAGAAGCATTTTTCTCTATGTAGCTATAGACTCTGTTTGCCCCTAGGAGAGGGTCACTTTAGGATCTTCTACATCACCATTTAGCACTGTTGTCAAAAATGATTTAACTTATCCTGCAAGTGATGTGATGCCCGTTGAAAGAAGAATGGATTATTAAAAATGTGCAGTGTATTTTCACAGTAGAACAGTGTACAGCAGTGCGAAGGGAATGACTATAGCTACAGATAAAGACATGGATGAATCTAAGAAACAATATTAAGGGGGGACCGACTGAAGCAGATTTAATGGTGGGCGCACTAGGCGTGCACCCTGGGCCCCAACTTCTGAAGGGCCCCGCAAAACCCCAACTTTACATTTTTTTCTAATGACACCAAGTTTGGTTTCATATGTGCAATTTTAACATTAATAGTATTTTTTATTTATTTAAAAATATGTTTAGCGTATGTTTTTATTTTCCCTCTTTTTTTAAGGGGCCCAATATTTTTTCGGCACCCTGGGCCTCAACCGACCTTAATCCGCCTCTGGGGACCATGGTGAGGAAAGTGGAGGGATAGAACAAAGAAGAACAGCAAAAAAGGACCTGACAGACATGGACAACAGTGTGGGGATTGCCAGGAGGAGGGGGTGGAGAAGGGTGTGTGGGGGATAAATGGTGATGGACGAGGACTTGACTTGGTGGGTGCACACATGATAAGGTGTACAGAGATCTGTTGTAGAATGGGCACTGTAACCTGTATAATTATGTTAAGTAGTGTCATGCTAATTAACTCAATTGAAGAAAAGAAACAATATTCAGGCAAAAATAAAGCAAGTTGAAGAAAAATATACTGCTCACAAAAATTAAGGGATATTTTACCACTTTATACTCATTTTAAAATATCCCCTAATTTTTGTGAGCAGTTTACTTAGGTTATTCAATAGGCTTATAGAACTTGAAAACAAATAAATGAAGATATGTGTTTTAAAAAATAAATGTGTATTTAAAATAGAACCAAGCCTGACCAAGCAGTGGCACAGTGGATAGAGTGTTGGACTGGGACGCAGAGGACCCAGGTTCAAGACCCTGAAGTCGCCAGCTTGAGCACGAGCTCATCTGGTTTAAGCAAGGCTCACCAGCTTGAGCCCAAGGTCGCTGGCTCGAGCAAAGGGTCACTTGGTCTACTGTAGCCCCCCAGTCAAGGCATATGTGAGAAAGCAATCAATGAACAACTAAGGTCCCGCAACAAAGAATTGATGCTTCTCATCTCTCTCCCTTTCTGTCTGTCCCTATCTGTCCCTCTCTCTGACTCTTTCTGTCACTGTCACACACACACACACAAATTATAAATAAATAAATAAATAAATTACATAGAACCAAGGGTTAGTCATTTTAGTGATGCAGGGTCAGGAACAGACAGGAGCCTGGCAATATTCTTGTTCTTGAATTTAAGTGTAAGTGTGCTAGAGTTTATTGTGCTCCATTGTGTATTATGCATATTCTTTTGTATGCAATACAAATAGAATATGATCTTTGATTGAAACATAAAATTGCAATATTTTCTAATCAAAATAGTCAAATATTAATATTTTATGGAATATTAATGGAAACCTTTTCAAAAAGGTCAATACAATAATGGAATTTGAATTCAAACTTCCTCACACTAAATTTAACTTAGTACACACTTTTGGGGGCCAATTTTGTATCAGGATTACTTAGGCTCTGATGGGAAGGGGAATAAAAAGTAATATTAATTAGCAAGTAGCTAAGAACCTACCCAAGAAGACTTAAGGAATGCTTCATCCCTGTGTTTTTTCCACTGTCCTACACAGAAATAGGTGCTAATATAAAACCCTTCGATTGCCCTTTTGTTCCATGTTTACTGTGACACCTTAAGGCAAGCCACCATTATTTTTTCTCTTGGCTACTGCAAGTCTCCAGTGTTCCACCTGCCTTTCCTTTGGCCCACCTTCAATCACTTGGAATGGAATCTGGATTCCTGTTGACATATACAAGGTTGTGTTAGTTTCTTGTGGTTGCCATAACAAAGTACTACTGACTCCAGGGCTTAAAAGTAACAGAAATTTATTAGCTCCCAGTTCTGGAGAAGAAAAGTTGTAAATCAAATTGTCGGCAGGGCTGTGCTCCCTCTGAGACTCTGGGTAGAAACTTTCCTTGCCTCTCCCTAGCTTCTGATGGTAGCTAGAGGTCTCCAGCATTTCTCGCTTTGTAGGACATCATTCCAATCTCTGCCTTTGTCATCATATGGCATTCTCCCTGTGTGTCTTTGTGTTCTCTTTTCTTACAAGGATACAGATCATATTGTAACAGGACCTACCCTGATCAATTATGACCTTATTAAACCTTGATTACATTTACAAAGACCTTATTTCCAAATAAGGACTCATTCTGAGGTTGGAGATTCAGAGTTCAATAATACAATTCACAAAAGAAGTTTTTAAAGAAAGTCTGTTACCTAATGTTTGTCTCTCCACTATCAACTGCACTGGTTTTTTCAGTTTCTACAGTATCCAAGTTAGTTTCTACCACAGGGCTTTTGCACGTACTACTCTTAACATGAAAAACATGCTCTTAAGCTTCCTATGACTTGTTTCTTCTCTGACTTTAGGCCTTAGTTTTAAATAATACCTGCTCTAAGATGTGTTTCCTATCCCACTCTCAAGCAGGCCCTTATCCCTTTTTATTAGTCTCTCTCTCTAATCTCCCATAATTTCCTTCATAACAATTTGTAGATAGTGGCAATTAAGTTATAAATAAAAATAATTTGTAAATACTTAACTATTATTTTTGCTTCTTGTCCTTCTTTGCCCAAGTACAAACTCTGTGAAGGGCAGGAATCTAGACTATTCAGTTCTTAATTGGAGCACAGTGTTTGGCACACAATAAGTATCCTAATTTTTATTTGAATGAATAAATGAGCAAATGAGTGCAGGAATAAACCAGAAGCAGTATGGTGGGTCTTCTCTAAAACCCAAGTCTCTATCAGGGTTATAATAGTTTTGTTTTACACAAAGGGGACAGAGCAGAGGGGTTCAAATAAGGCAGACATTTGAATCCCATCATTCATCGTGTGACCTTGACTTGAATCCTCCTAATCTCCGTGTTGTCTAGAAAATAGGTTGATCATTGGACCTACTTGGCTCAATAAATGAGGCGGAGGAATAGCTGGGCATAAGGGGTGGTGGAGGCAGAGGTGGAAGGATAATATGGGAATTTATTGGAAAGCAAAGGTGTAAGTTGGGGCCTGTCAGGAAATTGCCAAAAGACCAGAGGTGGCTTCGAGCTGCACCAGCTCCGGAAGCCAGGAGGACGACAGTGTCCCGAGACCACAAGTGTCGGCTCTCGCTCCCCCTGCACGTTCCACTGATTGCTTTCGCCATGAATCTGCCACCAGGCTGCAGGCCTGGGAAGTCACCCACGGCAGAAATAGTTCAAATCCTTAAAGTAAGAAGCTTGCAGTGCAGGAATTGGGAAATATCCCCACTTCTGATTTTATGAAGGAATATTTAGTAAGAGCTGTGTAGGAGAAATTGGTCAGAAGGTTACAGAAGAAAATTCTATGGCTGTATCTTTAGGAAGCAATAAATCAGCCCCCTTATCTGGAGCCGTGGAAAGCATGTGCCGCCAGGGACAGAAAATATAGGTGTGGGGACAGCGCTGCACTTGAGGTAACTTCAGGTGAGAGGCACAGTTCACCCCCAGGCTTATGCTGACCCAGGACAAACTGAGGCTCTCCTCACTCTTCAGCCAGGACATTATGTTCCTTAAATCAGAGATCTGCACTGTTAAAAGGCAGTTGTATGAGTTCTACAGTTACCTCAGGAGGAAAGCTAGACACAGAGCTCTTAGGTGATTCCAGCCAAGAGAGCAAGTTTGGTGTTGGAGTCCAGAGAAGGAAGATTTGCTCTGGACACCCAGTTCTGGCACCTGTGAGAGCAGAGCATATGCACAGGCCTGGGCTTAGGTCAGATGGAGAGGGTCCTGGATTTGAAATCAGATCTGCCTCTCCCTTACCAGGTGGAGATCTTAGATCTGTACCAAGCTAAGCCCTGCGTTGCATCTGTAAAAGGAAGACCATCATCCAAGAATCCCTTCAGGGGGCCACTGAGAGCTCTGCTAAATCCTACTTTGCCAGGACTCACAGATGCCTGTTCTTGGGGTCCCAGTATCTCTTCTGCTCTAATATTCATGATTTGTTACTGCTGTTGTTCTGTTCCCCCAAGAGGAGTGTTTCTCACTTTGTTTTTCATTACAGCTCCTTAAGGAGTATTTTTTATATTAATTTTCCAGTTGTGCTCTCCCCTCCCCATGATATTTGAATACCCCAGGTAATCTGTATATCATTTCATGTACTATGGTCTTTGGAGGGCCATTAAACACTGTGATTTAATTTCTTTTTTGCCCCAACCTCCCCAAGAACCTATTCTTGCCTCATGGGAGGCAATATCATCCCCTGTTGAGAATGCATGCCCCAAACTGTAAGTGATAAGTTAGTCAGAAGCATTTGTCATATTTATTAATACAATAGTATCCTCAGCACATAGGGCATAGAAATACACAAGATATTTATTGGGTAAATGGTAGAGGAATCAATTGATGGATGAAGATGAACTGAAAACAATATAAGGAAATTGCCTAGTCTTATGTCTGCTACTTAGCAAATAGGCAATATATAGTTGCTCCCACTTATGCAAACTCATCTGAACCTTCCAAAATTATCTCATATGTTGGCCTTTATGTTTTGTTCTCCAACCTATTGTTAACACATTGAACAAACATGTCGATTTCCCACTGCCCTGTATCACCTACCATGTCAGTCAATGAACACATGAAAGGAACAATTATAATGCAAAGCTCAACTAATCCTTGTTTGGAACAATTCGAGGAGTCTAGTGATAAATTGAAGTGACTTATTTCTGCTACCTGGAAGCCATCTGTAGGCAGAGGAGAGAGCAACTTCGCACATAAGGGTAGCGGCTGATTTAACTCAGTTTTTTTAACCAGAAAGTCTTTGGGATGAGAATGCTGTTACTTTGCAAGAAGATAACTTTGCCCCAGGGAAATACTGTGTTTGGACACAAGAAAGAGAACAAGTGACCTGAATCTGTGCTGTTAGGAGTGAGGAGGGGACAATTGCGAGAAGAGGGGCAGTCCCAGGGAGGGAGAACTCAGGTGCTTGCTTTGAGGGTTCTGGGGAGGTTTGATTTCCTGACCCAGGTGCTAATAATATGGATGTGCTCTCTTTGAGGTGGGAATTCGTAGCTGTAAATGTATAATTTGTGTATTTTTCTGGATGTATATAATTCAGTTAAAAGACAGAATGACAAAGCCAAAGAATGAGGTCTGAGCCTTCTGAGGGGCAGTCGCTTAGGCAAATCACTGTTGGCCTCTAGCTTCGGTTTCTTTCTCTGTAAAACAGAAATACACTGGCACCTACCTGACAGGTTTGATGTGAGGACTGAATAAAATATAGGATACAAATCACTTAGCACAGTGTCTGGCTCATCGATTAGTAGTCATTATTAGTTAGTTATCCATAATCATTATTCATTTGGCCCACATTTATTGAGACCGTATCACTGTTATTCATGGGCAGTGGGGGGTATACATATGGAAACATGGTAACATGAGGACTTCCCTTTTCCAACATTTCTTGTATCTATCCACGTATCCATCACTCAGACCATAGTTAGGCCTTTTGTTGGAGACCTAAACATGGCCCTGTGATGGAGACCACTAAGGACACTTAGTAAGGAGACAATAGTGCTAGTTGTGGGAAGATGTCCCCACTGAACATACCTGAGTTGTGCCGCCTCCTGCTGAGTAATTCAGGTCTTGTATTCAGACCTCCCAGCTGTCCATAAACAAAAGGTCTTGCTGTGGGAAGTGGAGGTAATACAGCTTCAAGGCTACTGTGTCCTAGTTAGAGCAAGTGACAAACAAAGCCTTCAGGTGACCTTGGCTTGGTCAAGAGCTTATGCAGCAGAAGATGTAAAATTTTACCAGTAGCTTCTGAACTCATAAAATAGCCCTGACCTTGAATTAGTCCTATTCCAACTGATGGGATGCTGAGATGCCTAGTTATTTTTCTCTTGTAGACGGACTGCATTTCTATATTTTAATTTTTCTATAATGACTATGGATCATTTGTACAATGAGAGCATTTGTTTTGGTTCCTGCTTTAATAAATTGTGGTTCTGCTTTAATGAACAAAGACAGATAATTTGTAATTGGTCCATTAATTATTTACATATAAATGCCTCTGTTAAAGTAACTTAATAAGCCACTGAAAGACATTCTCCTCTGCTGAGTTATAGAGTTACAGTCTATTTAGCAAGCAATTCTTTTGAGGGAGGGGTCAGGGGAGAGGTTATTTTGTTTTATTTTGTCTGAAAGAAAAAAGGCACTGTGAAGCTAAATCAGTCTGAATCTGAGGAATCTGAATCTTCAGGAATCCCCAAGGCCTCAGGGAAAATTCAGTTCACTGAAGTGGTCATTAAGACACCTGTCCTACACCAGGTTAATGAGAGCTGCTGGAAGGAGGCCCTGCTCAGCACGCCCGCCCACAGGATGAAATGTGAATAGCAAGCACTGTGCCAGGCGCTGCTGCATGGAAGAGTGACCAAGGGCACTGCACCAAATCCCAAGCCCAGGCCTCATCATCTCCCAGTGAAGTGAGGAATTCCAAGGAGAGACCTTGGCATCAGTATATATTTCTTAAAGATCCGCAGAGAATTGCCACGTGTGGCAGTTTGGCATCTGCTCTCCCAAATCCCCAAAGGAAGAAAATTACCAAATAAAACAGCAAAAATAAATGAACAAAAAACACAGGCATACCCTCTTCCACCACCACCACCACCTCCACCACTATCATCACTATCATCACCACCATCACCACCATCACCACCATCATTACTATCATCACCACCACCTCCACCACCATCATTACTATCATCACCACCACCAACATCACCACTATTATCTCTACCTCCACCTCCACCTCCACCACCATCACCACCACCACCATCACCACCAACAACACCTCCACCACCACCTCCACCACCACTATTACCACCACCAACCCCACCATCATCTCCACCTCCACCTCCACCTCCACCTCCACCACCATCACCACCACTACCACCATCACCACCCACAACACCTCCACCACCACCTCCACCACCACTATCACCACCACCAACCCCACCATCATCTCCACCTCCACCACTACCATCACCACCACCACCACCATCACCACCAACAACACCTCCACCACCACCTCCACCACCATTATCACCACCACCATCATCATCTCCACCTCCACCTCCACCACTATCACCACCACCACCACCACCACCACCACCATCACCACCAACAACACCTCCACCACCACTATCACCACCACCAACCCCACCATCATCTCCACCTCCACCTCCACCTCCACCATCACCACCACTACCACCATCACCACCCACAACACCTCCACCACCACCTCCACCACCACTATCACCACCACCAACCCCACCATCATCTCCACCTCCACCACTACCATCACCACCACCACCACCATCACCACCAACAACACCTCCACCACCACCTCCACCACCATTATCACCACCACCACCATCATCTCCACCTCCACCTCCACCACCATCACCACCAACAACACCTCCACCACCGTAATCACCGCCACCACCAACACCTCCACCATCACCACTACCACCACCATCACCATCACAACCACCTCCACCACTACCACCACCACTGCCGCCACCACCACCACCACCACCAGCAGCCACTTACATGTTATAAGAAGTGTCATTCCTTTGGGCTTTGAAAATACAGTTGACTTGCATGCAGTCAGATGAGACCTTTGGCTACCTAGAAAAGATGCAGGTCAAACTGTAGAATGCAAAAAAGAAACCCAAGAGAGGGAGCAGTGGAGTGGGTTGGGGGTGAGCAAGGACAAGAGAATAAAACAAGGTTACAGATACTTCAAGTTTGGATCCTACCAGATTCCAGCCAGCACACTCAGCATGGCCAGCACGCCAGAGCGTGACTGAGGAAAATATTCTGAGAAGAATCCAGACTATATTTAAATGGAAAACCTAAGGCAAAAAAATCTTTTCTAGAAATAGGAAAAATGTGTTTTCTGGGAGGGTGGAAAGCAGGGCCATCTGTTAGTCAATCTAAAGATCTGTTTGGTTCTTCTCCTAACCTTGACCACTTGGAATAACCTCCCATTTGTCCAACTCAATTTAAATCAGTTCTGGAAGCCACTTGAAAGAAGCTGAGTGTGAAGGTGTAAGAACAGGCATGAGCCTGGTGTGGCTGCAGTGCTAGGTCGCTCTTTTCGGAGAAGTACAAGCATTACCAGCCTCATTTTGTAATGAAAACCAGTATTTGAAATGTTGTAACATTAGCATGACAGTTAAATGAAATTGTGACTGAAAGTATTTACTTCTCACTGCATCTGGAATTTGTAGGGCTCAGTCTCTGCTGACCTTTGGTGCTATCCAAACAACCTGTGTGGGATGCTTTATTCAGCCTCTCCAAAGTCTGCTGGGTAAGTGGGGTGTAGGGGAGCAGACATCCTGGGAGCTATGGGTTGTGCCCATGGCCCACTGCACCTAGCTCTTACCATCTGTCTGCTCAAAAGAATTGACTTAAAATGTTAGATATTTGCAGGGTAGTTTTTAAACAACCAGTTATTAAAATCACATGACAAAACCTTACAATTAAATAAAACCCAAAGAAAAAACAATTCACAACTCCTACTTCCTAATTATTTGACTGCATTCTACCATTACCTCTGTGCCTGGGGTTCTTTACATGTATTGAGTTGGTGTAGTGGTAATACTGTGTAATTGTATTGTATGTTGCCTGCTGGCATCACGCTTGCTGCCTGGTATCAGCCGTGGTGAGTATTTATAGCCTGGAAATCACCAAATGCTACAAATCAAAGTTTTTTTTTTCCCTCAGAGAACTAACTGATTGTTGTCAAAAGTTCAGAAACAACAGAAGTGAAACTAAGAGATTACTGAAATAGTAATTAGTGAAAGTTGTTTTTCTCCCACCAAAAAGATGGTTTGCAAACCTGGAACACTCAAACCAAAATATGGGATGAGGGTCGGGTACAGTGCATAGAGCATTTCTACAGTGAGGAAGCAGGGACTGCTTATTCTTCACAGTAACTGGTGAGGAGATTAGAATTGTCAGAAGCTCTTTAGAAAACCAACCAGGGAGAGAAAAAATCTCTCCACATCTTATTCAAAAAAGACAAGATGCTGGAAGAAGAAATCCAGCAACTAGCTGTGGAACCCATGCTCTATTTTCTAATGGCAAAACCCATTCTCTTTTCACATGTGATGGCCATGCCAGGGGATTATGGGATTGCCAAGTGCAGTCCAAAGCCAACTTTCCTGATCCTGGGACTCGATCTTACAGAAGAGATAATCCTTCATAAATTTTCAGGGTTTGCTTCTTAAGTTTAATTTGAAATAAAACATATTGAAATGGTCCAAAATAAGCAGAAGGTATAGAAAATTAAGAAGTGGAATAACTGCTATCTTTCTAGTGCCCACACCACCGTCTTATCCTTTTCTTCTCTTTGTGTATCCAAGTAAATACAACTTTTTACCACCACCACTCTCCCCCTTTTTACACAGAAAATCTCATAATATACTCACTTGCTCTACCCCCATTAATAATAGTCAGTGGTTATCTTCCCATACAGGAAAATGGAGGGCTCCTTCACTCTTTCTAAAATAAGAGCTGAAGATGTTGCCATAACATCAACAGGCTCTAATTTATTTAACCAGTCACTTAAATGTTGGGTCTCTGCTATTATATAATGCTGTGATGAATAACTTTTTTGAATATTAACAACATAAGGAGTGCCTACTTCGCTGAAGCCTAGCAAGGTTGAAAGAGTGGGCAAAGTTTTGGATTTTGCCAATCTGACAGCTGAATAGTGGTGTCTCCATGGGATTTTAATCTGTATTTCACTTATTCTGAGTGACACTGAGCTCTTTTCATGTATTTAGAAACCCTTCCCTTTTCTTTCTGTTATTGTCATTAATAAGCTGTGTAGTCATCTGCTTTCCTCCTTTTCCTATGTGGGTGTTGTTTATTTCATTTTAAAACCTACAAATATTACCTCATGAGCGTCCTAGGATGGAGCCTATATTCTCATGACTGGTGAGATCTATTTATGTTTCTTGTTGCCATCCTATCATGCTGAGCTTTCAAGGAGCTAGGGCAATCACAATGTAATCAGGTGTAAGCAGATGAGCTCATGTGAACAGGAGAGGCAGGTTCATCCCTGAACGGTCTGTGCATCAAACACAACACAGACAGCCTCCATTTGAATCAGATGGCTGCCCAGAGCTTAAAGACTATAAGGTCTGGTTTCTGTCTCTTCTCTCTGTGTCTCTATCTCTCGCTCTCTGATTCTCCCCTACCCCTTCCTTCCCTCCTTCTCTCCCCCCTCCTCCCTCCCTTCCACCCTTTTTCTCTCCCCCCCTCCTCTCCCCTGCCTCTCTCCTCTCCCCTCCCTGTCTCCTTTCCTTCCCTCTCTCCCTCCCTCCTTTCCCTCCCCCTCTCTCCCTCTCTCTTCTTTCACCCCGGTAGAGCCTCCTCACCTCCTCTGAGAAAGCTGTGCCTCCTACCCCCTCCTCACCTTTCCTTCCTCTGCCCAAGTCTCCCAACAAACTCATGTGCGCTGCTGTTCAGTCCTAGTTGTAGGGTGCTGGTGAGACCACTAGGTTTGGAGTTGGATGATGTGAACTCACATCTCTTCTTCCTCACTTACAGCCTCCTTCAGCCTTAATTTACTTAGCCCTTAACTTCTCAAATCCCCTCTCTGCTGCTCATGGAAGCAGTGTTTTTAAAGAGTGAGGTTTTAAGGGTTCATCAGACCAGGGTTGGAGTCCTCGCTGTTTCTTCCTAGCTGTGGTTAGTTCTCTGCGTAGAACAGTGGAATAGAGAGAGAGACAGAGACACCTGACTCTGGACCTCTTACCACATTTACAAAATGAGAAACCAGTTTCCATGGTCTCTCACATTCCTTCACATTTCATGAACAAATGAATTCAGTTTTTGTTCCTGAATTTCTTCCCTAGTGATGTTTATATAGTGAGCACTGTGGACAGCAGAGATAATTTTCTCCTTACAGAGCAGGGGGCAGATTTTTTTGTGTGTCCAGAATAATAAAAATGATTTTTTTGTTTGTCAAAGCTTGGACAGGTTTCCATGCAGGTGTCTGGAGTTTCCTAAGCTCAAGGTTCCTCACGTGTAAAGCACCCAGAGCGGGTGCAGCATCCCTCTGACCCCCTTTACATTGCCCTGTGGGAACAGCCTTGGGCAACCAGAGCACCTCATGGAACTCTAGCTGCTGCTATTGCTGTGAGTGATAATGGGTCCTTCGAGCCAGAGAGTGCATATCTCCTGCCTGCACCTCGGGGACTGCAGCAGGCCGGCTCATTAGCTCTAAAGTAGAGTAAAATCCTAGACCCTATACACTGCTTGACATTTACTTGAGAGATGTGTTGTAATATTTAAATGTAATAATGTAAAAAGCATATATGACAATGCCTTTGCCTCTTCATAATGGTTTTATAGTAAGTAGAAACTAGAACTCATATTTTTCTTGTTCTTATGCTCATTTTCTGACCTGCCTCAGACGGTGGATGTGAGTTAGGTGAGTGATGGATTAGCAGAGTTCCTGGCCCCTGGTGGGGAGGCTCTCAGGAACAAAATTATTTCTTTTTGTTCATTTATTGTACCATCTCCTGGAGACTATGATAGCAAGAAGCAACTACAGACCTACTTCAAAAGTGGAATATGCTATCAACCTGTTTTCCAGGGTTCATCTAAAGGAAAGTGGCCCCATAGCATAGGGATGGGGCCTCATGCCTCTAGGGCAGCAATTTTCAATCCTTATGCCACAAGAGGCACACCGGTGTATTGCAAGAATGTTTGTTTGTTTGTTTTTGTTTTAATGAGAGAAGGAGACAGACTCCCACATGCACCCCACTGATATCTATCCAGCAACTCCTCTCTGGGACAGATGTTCACAAGGAGCTATTTTTAGTGCCTGAGGCCAACTCTTAGATCTTCCTGAATTATCCTCAGCTTCCAGGGCCTCAGTGGAAGCAATCAAGCCACTGACTGTGAGAGGGGAAGAGGGAGAGAGGTAGATGGTCACTTTTCCTGTGTGTCCTGAACAGGAACCAAACTTAGGATGATCATATGCCAAACCAATGCTCTAGTCACTGAGCCACCGGCCAGGGCCACAATAGAAATTTTAAAACACGCAGTACCTGACTAATCAGGACACTGACCCCTTTCCCTTTAAATTGTCAAATTTAAAAAAATGGCACCTGACCAGCTAGTGATGCAGTGTGGGTAGAGCATCAAACTGGGTTGCAGAAGACCTAAGTTCAAGCCCCGGGGTCACTGGCTTGAGCATTGTTTCATCTAGCTAGAGTGCAGGCTCACCAGTTGGAGCATGGAGTCACTGGCTTGAGCATGGAAGCATAGACATGACCCCATGGTTGCTGGCTTGAGCTCAAAGGTCACTGGCTTTAGCAAGGGATCACTCAGTCTGCTGTAGCCCCCCCCCCCCCAATTAAGGCACATATGAGAAAGCAACCAGTGAACAATTAAGGTGACACAACAAAGAATTGATGCTTCTCATCTTTCTCCCTTCTTGCCTGTCAGTCCCTATCTGCCCCTCTCTGTCTCTCTTTCTCTATCTTTCTTGCTAAAAAGAAAAAGGCAATAGCCAACACAATAGCCATCCAGTGTGAATGAATTTAAATTACATATATTTTGGGGGGTCAGATCTGACAAAAAATATATATATTTTTGTTGTGCTGCAGAATGTTAGTAATCAGTTGTGTGCCATGAGATGAAAAAGGTTGCAAATTGCTGCTCTGGAGACATTCTTTGGTGCTCCATTCTAATTCCATACTAATACTTATCTTGGAGAAGAATGTATGTCATCTTTGAGCCTGACGCTTTCACATAAGAATATGTATATAGACATATAGACACTGGTGCTCCTGGTTCTTGAACTAAATGTTGTTCAACACGGACACCTCTCAGTAGGGAAAAGCACTTTGTGACCAGCTGGGAGCCTGGAAGAGTCTTTCGCTGTTTCCTGCTGTGAGAGGAACAGTAGCAGAGAGCAAGTGGGCAGATGGCATTGCCAGAAAACGACTTTGGCTAGGAAGGCAGGTCCTGGAGGTGGACTCCTGGGTCTCCTCTTGGCCACGTGCTAGCTGGGGGCCTTGGTTTACTGTCCCAGCCTCTCTGTGCCTCACTCTTTTCAGCTGTAGAATGTGATGACATTAATAGAGTGGTTGTGAGAAATCGAATGAAATCACTGATATACTCCACAAATAATGTTTAGCACAAGGTCTGATTGGTTTATTCTAAGTACAACAGTGGAGTTAAATTATTGTGGTTGTCATTAGTAACAGTAAGGCGAGACCTGAAGAAATTAAAATGTTAAAAGAGCGTGGTGGAAAGCACCATTGTCTCTTTGCTATCCATGCTCCACTCCCAGCCAGTGTGATGTTTCACCTGGTCCTCACTAACCAGGACTGGAGTAGCCTACAGTCTCCCCACCTTTACCTGATCTTACCAGCCTTCCCACACCTGCCTCCTAACCAGGCCTCTGACTGAGCAGATGCCTGACTTTCATGTGAGCTCATATTTTGCAAAGAGACATGGCTTTTCACTCTTGTAAAATGTTGTGTTCAGTTAGCTTTCCTCCAAGGTTTCCTTTAGTCCTGACAGTTGATGTACCTTTAAATGGATATATTAAAACATTAGTATGACTGCTTGAATTCCAGGTCTTGCATTTGGCAGTAGGAATATTCAACTGGCACATATTTTAACTTATTGGCTCTCACATTCAAGGCAGACAATTACGGCTAAGGAGTAGAATCATTACTCATCAGGATGGAAGCGCTCACAGCGCCTCCAGTCACTGGTTCTGCTAACTGTTCCCTCTTCTGCTCAGTAGACCTGGTTCATACCCTGTCCTTTGTGTTGCTGCCCCACTATGCTATCAGAAGCCTGCTCTGTCTACCTCCGTAAAAGACACACTCTGTACGAAGGGCCAAGGACATTGTTAAACTTAATAAAATTAATGTCTAATTTAAATGTTTAAAGGGGAATCACATCTAGATGATTAACATAGATTAAGTTCTATGTTTGAATTATTTTCACCTCTATAAAATAGGGCTCAAGGGACCACTACTTATTACAAAGATCCAACGTGACCCAGACAAAGTGCCTGGCACAGAGTAAGAACCAAGTCTTTTCTGCCTGCTACGGTGGATAGTGACAGTCTCGGTACTGAATGGACTCATATTTATTAACTGTCTGTTTTATGCCAGGCATTGTGCTGGCTGATGAGGACAGAGATGTGAACCCAGATACTGTCCCTGCCCTCCTTAAACTTGCTACTTGGTAGAGGGGACAGATGGTAGTCAACTGCTCTCTCACATACAATATCAAACTGCATCTGTGACAATGAATGCTATCAATCCATAATAATGAAATTTTACTGAAATGGAAGATTAGAAACAGCTTCTTTAAAGAAGTGATCTGGAAGTGGAGGGTTAGAAGATGAGCAAGCTGACCTGGGCCAGGGCATCAGTCAGAGAGAGCAGAAAGTGCTGGAAGGACTCAGACATGCAGCCTTTGAAGCAACCAAGGGGATCGTGGCATGTGGGATGAGGCCAAAAAAGCAGGTCTTGAAGGCCCCTGTAAGAATGGTCTGGCCCTGGCCAGTTGATTCAGTGGTAGAGCATCGGCCTGGCGTGTGGAAGTCCCAGGTTCTATTCTCGGCCAGGGCACACAGGAGAGGCACTCATCTGCTTCTCCACCCCTCCCCTTCTCTTTCCTCTCTGTCTCTCTCTTCCCCTCCCGCAGCCAAGGCTCCATTGGAGCAAAAGTTGGCCCGGGCGCTGGGGATGGCTCTTTGGCCTCTGCCCCAGGTGCTAGAGTGGCTCTGGTCGCAACAGAGCGACGCCCCAGATGGGCAGAACATCGCCCCCTGGTGGGTGTGCCGGGTGGATCCTGGTCGGGCGTATGCGGGAGTCTGTCTGCCTCCCCATTTCCAGCTTCAGAAAAATACAAAAAAAAAAAAGAAAAAAGAAAAAAAAGAATGGTCTTTCACTTAAGAGCAATGGAGACCCATTTAAGGGTTTTAAGCAGAGAAGAGTGGGCTACAGTGACTAGATGAGATTTGCCTTTCAGAAAGGTCACTATCAGGAGAGTCGAGTTGAGCGATGTGTGTGGATCACAGTGGAGGCCCCGCCAAGGACCTAGGACTGCATGAGAATGAAGAGAGCTCAGTGTCTGGGGGGTAAAGGTGGACAGTGAAAACGTAGGTGTCTGGGATAGGCACTTAGAGGTTAAGCAACAGGCCTTGGCAATGAATCAGACACAAAGGATGAGAAGGAAGTGTGTAGGGACACTCCAAGGATCTAATATTCTAAACTTCTTGTATAGTGATGCCATTCAGAGGAATAGTGTCAGGTACTGGGAGATCAAATATTAGTCTTTAAGTCTGAGGATGTATTTTGTAATGAATATAAATCTAAATTTATAACTAGAATGGCAATATTTGTCAATTCAAAAAACATATTGAGAAAGAATTTAAAAATACAGTAATCACATATTCATCACCTCCGATGTTTTGGTTGCTTTTAATTTATATTGGTTCATTTTTCTAGAAACCTTTTAAGGCAGGCACTGTCCCCTAATTAATTGAATCACAAAAGGTTCTGAAAGATTTTTAGTGAACAGCCTTGAACACACAAGTAATGATTAGAAATTGAACCAACACCTGCTACAAGCTTTTCACCACAAAATATTTCCTCCAGACCTACATTATGTCAGATTTATATTTATTTATTTATTTATTTATTTAAGAGTTGAGAGAGGAAGGCAAGGGTAGAGGGAGGAGCAGGAAGCATCAACTCAGAGTTGCTTCTCATATGTGCCTTGACCAGGCAAACCTGGGTTGTTTTTTTTTTCCTTCTTTCCCTACTTTATTTATTTATTTTTTATTTATTCATTTTAGAGAGGAGAGGGAGAGACAGAGACAGAGAGAGAGAGAGAGAGAGAGAGAGAGAGAGAGAGAGAGAGAAGGGGGGAGGAGCTGGAAGCACCAGCTCCTACATGTGCCTTGACCAGGCAAGCCCAGGGCTTCGAACCGGCGACCTCAGCCCTTTCAGGTCGACGCTGTATCCACTGCGCCACCACAGGTCAGGCAAGCCTGGGGTTTTGAACTGGCAAACTCCACATTCTAGGTTGATCCTTTATCCACTCAGGTGAATCTATGTATGTCACTTTTTAGTGGGATAACATGGCATTCCATCCCTCAGGGAATTTGTAGAAAGATGTAAATATAAATTTAAGAAGGTGATGGTTATTTGTTCACGACGTTTAAACAAGAAGTGGAGACCTGAGATTTCACTGGGCCTTCTGGATATGAGCGACTGTGAGCTGGCTCAGGGAAAGAGAGACATTTCAGCCAGGGTCCAGGATGTACAGACGGGCAGGTGTGGCCTGGCCTCGCTGTGCTGGAGAGAGTCATGAAATGATACAGAAAGAGAGAGAGAGGGAACTGAAAGGATGTCTAAAGGCACGTCTGAGCTACTGGACCTCTTTGCTCATGAAGACAGTAACCACAAATCAAATTAAATGTACTTGGTAAAAGTGTAAGATTTAAGCTCATTAACAATCTTTAAATAATTATAATTAGTATTATTAAAAAGAATTCTGAACAGGGGCAAAAATATACAAAATTTCTTTTTGTTCTCTTAAGCCAGCTATTTCCAAATGAGGCGGCTCATTTTTTTTTTTTTTTTTTGTATTTTTCTGAAGCTGGAAACGGGGAGAGACAGTCAGACAGACTCCCGCATGCGCCCGACCGGGATCCACCTGGCACGCCCACCAGGGGCAACGCTCTGCCCACCAGGGGGCGATGTTCTGCCCCTCTGGGCGTTGCTCTGCCGCGACCAGAGCCACTCTAGCGCCTGGGGCAGAGGCCAAGGAGCCATCCCCAGCTCCCGGGCCATCTTTGCTCCAATGGAGCCTTGGCTGCGGGAGGGGAAGAGAGAGACAGAGAGGAAGGAGGGGAGGGGGTGGAGAAGCAAATGGGCACTTCTCCTATGTGCCCTGGCCGGGAATCGAACCTGGGTCCTCTGCACGCCAGGCTGACGCTCTACCGCGGAGCCAACCGGCCAGGGCTAAGCGGCTCTCTTTATATCTGAGCATAACTTCAGAAAGCCATAGAGCTGGCTGAGGTGGGAACAGTTATTAGAAATAAGCAGGTTCAGTATTTAATGATCGATGTGTTGAACCTCTTTGCATATTTCTTTTTTTCTTCCTTGTCAGTCAGATACACACCCATGCACACACACACAAATTAATATAAGGCATGCAATTAGTGAAGGTATTTTCACAAATCCACTACAACACGGTCAAGAAACTGGTCATTTTGTTTGCCTCCGGGCAGTTGGTTGCTAGAATGAAGAAAAGACTAACTTTAAATAGTATATGATTATGCACCTCATGTATTTTTAGAAGATGTGTAACTGAATACATTTTTAAAAGTCCATTATTTGTGTGGCCTGAAAGCCACCAAGATGGATGTAGAAAGATTATGGACTCAGATTGTGGACACAGACAAAACCTGAGCCCGAGTTTCCTCGTTCACGAAGGACCTGGAGTAACTCATACCTGGCATGGTTTTTGATGGGGATTAGAGAGAGTATTTAATATCTGGCGTAGAGGGAGAGTTCAAGAACAATTATATTATTGAAAAGTAAAAATACTTTTTGATAGGTTGTAAATACTTCAGTTTCTCTTCAGATCAGCTAAATTTTGCAGCTTTTACTAAAGAAAACTTTCTGGCTAAGCTTTATGTCTGAAGAGGTTTGCAAGTGAAAATACTGACCTGAAATTAAAAAAAGAAAATAAGAAAAAAAGGATAGGAAGGAAAGAGAGGAAGAGAGAAAGAGAAGAGAAGAGAAAAAGAAAGAAAAGAAAAGAAAAAAGAAAAAAAAAAACGAAAAGCCTCCGATATTGATGTAGTTTTTCTGGGCTGCAGGAGAATCCAACAATTCTAGCACAATTTTCCTGGTGGGAGCGATGAGAACAAAATAATAATAATAATAAGCTTATTATTATGTTCAAAAGCTTATTTATTTGATTCAGGGACAAGCTAATTTCATCTACATCTCACATATTTAATAAGAGAATTAGGGGTTTGTCTATCTCAGTGGATTGTATTGTCTAAATGTTATTGACATAGTCTAGGCATTAAACTATTATCATTTCAAGCTCTGGATTAAGAAAGTAATTACGAGGCTTTACTGGATAAATCCTATCGGCCAAGTCTTATGAATATTGCAGTGCTACCTTTAAGGCTGAATAATTGCTTGTTCCGTTGACATGGTAACTGCTTCATAAAAACAATCTGTAAGATTGTGTTCTGTCTTCAGAGGAGTCTTTAAGAATTGTGTTCTAATATGGCCATCAAGATCTGGGAAGCTTGTCACTAAAAGCACAGCAAAGTGGTTAATTTTCCTGTGAGATGATGTAAATTAACCCTAATAAAATTATTTTGGTGCTACTTTTGTTTAATCAAACATCACAAAATAATTGCACTCTGAGCAAATGACTTATTGTAGAAATATGCAGGGTGACAAAAAAGGTTGGAAAGTGTATTTCAATAACATTTATATTCAATAACAGTTATTTCTTTCATCAAAATGAGTACTTGCAGAGAGGCTTGGAGCTCAGGGCACCAGTGGCTGTGTGGCCCTACAGGACTTCAAGCTTCTCATCCAAGGCAAAGCCAGGTGCTCTGACAGGGACCCTTGAGCATTCAAAGGAAGGGAAACTTTGGTTCTTAATTATTACCTATCTTGTCTGCAGAAGGACAAAAGCCATGTTTGTTCCCCATGTTTATTTGGAGACATGTTATATACTCCATCTCTTCCTCCAGGATCTCCAGAAACATTTTGAAATGTAATTTGACCCACCATTCAAAGATCTGAAGGTGTCTAGGCCCCATCCTGACCAAAAAAGTCAGAACCTCTCTGGGTGGGACCTGGGCATCACTGTGTTTCCGAAGCTCCCAACATGTCCAGGGCAGAGGACCACTGCTTTGAGCCACCGGTCACTCCGGCTTATTCTCCTCTCTTCTGCTAAGAGCAGTGGACATGAAAAGTTCGGTCAGCACTTCTCAAACAGGGCACTGCAAGAGTTTTTAAAACATGCAATTCTGACTGTTTAGTCAGGAGCACTGACCTCTTTTCCCTTAAATTGTCAAATAAAAAATTGAAAACATCCAATACAACAATAGCCTTCTGGTATGAATGAATCAAAATTATGCCTATGTTTGTTTGTTTTTTTTGTCAGATTGACCAGAAAATAATAATTTTTTTGGTGTGCCACAGAATTTTAGCAATTTGTTTATGTATGCCATGAAATGAAAAAGGTTGATAATTTCTGAACTGGGTATCCAACCTGATTTTACAGATCAGTGATCTTACCCAGTGTCTTAGTCAGCCCAGGCTGCCATAACACATTACCATGAACTGGGTGGCTTCTACAACAGAAATTTATTCTCTCACAGTTCAGGGGGCTGGAAGTCTAAGATCAAAGTGCCAGCAGGGTTGGTGTCTCATGAGACCTCTCTTTCTGGCTTGCAGAAGGCCACTTCCTGTTGTGTCCTCACATGGCCCTGTCTGTGTGTGTGCAAGTGCTCCTGGTGTCTCTACTTCTTATAAGTGCACCAGTCCTATTGGAAAGAGCCTCACACTTAAAACCTCATTAAACCTTAATAATCTCCGTTTTGGCCACATCTTCAAATACAGTCACACTGTCGGACTAGGGCTTCAACTTATGCTTTTAGGAAGGACACTATTCTGTCCGTAACACCAAGCAAAAAGCTTTACTCTTTAATTCCAGAGTTAAAATAGTTGTGAGACACAGGGAAAGTTGGGAGATGCCTGGCAGTACCAATACTACTCCCCAGTTCCTTTCTAGCTTTTAGCTTAAGATAATAAATTGGGCCTGACCTGTGGTGGTGCAGTGGGTAAAGCGTCGACCTGGAAATGCTGAGGTTGCTGGTTTGAAACCCTGGGCTTGCCTGGTCAAGGCACATATGGGAGTTGATGCTTCCTGCTCCTCCCCCTTCTCTCTCTCTTCTCTTTCTCTTTCTCTCTCCCTCCCCCCCTCTCTCCTTTCTAAAATGAATAAATAAAATAAATTTTAAAAAAAGATAATAAATTGGCTTGAGGTAATATAATAAATGAGGTTTGTATGTAATTTATGTGGCTGCATACAAAAAAAGAGCTATTGTGTTCATGAAACCTCATTATTTTAAACTTACAGAGATACATAGCCTATAATATGTTTTTCACGCCTGACCAGGCAGTGGTGCTGTGGATAGAGCATCAGACTGGGACCTGGAGGACCCAGGTTTGAAACCCCGAGGTCACCAGCTTGAGTGTGGGCTCATCTGGTTTGAGCAAGGCTCACCAGCTTGAGCCCAAGGTTACTGGCTTGAGCAAGGGGTCACTTGGTCTGCTGTATCCCCCTGGTCAAGGCACATATGAGAAGTAATCAATAAACAACTAAAGTGCTGCAATAAATAATTGATGCTTCTCATCTCTCTCCCTTCCTGTCGGTCTGTCCCTATCTGTCCCTCTCTCTGTCTCTGTCACAAAAAAAAAAAAATTAGGAAATTATACCCTATAAATTGATAGATTCCAGGTTTGTTTACCGTAAGTAATCTCAGACAGACTAGGCATGTCCTGCTAAAAGCATTCCATGGATAAGAAAGCTAAAGCTATCATATACCAT